>NW_025765229.1:0-224614 GCF_003918875.1 Haliotis rubra | reverse complement strand
CGCGACATTTCCTTTGGGAAGCATCCCTGATTGTGGTTGGACGTCCAGCTTATGATAACTGGCTTGTGTTGAACTCATATGCAAACTTGACCACATCGGTGATAGACGGAACTGCCACGCGATTCGGCGCAGTTCATCAGACGACGAAGGCTGGTAACTTCTGAAGGGAGGACTCACAGGAATAGGAATTTTAACCTGGGCTGCCTCTACAGCCTGTACCGGACTGTCAAATACGTGGCTGGTTCCACATCGTGTGCTCCATTGGTGACAAAACGCAATGAGACTGGAATATATATCAGTCGAAGAACCAGATTTCCGAAGATCTTGCTTACCACTTTCTTTATAAATCATTTGGCAACAAGACAAAACTGGTTGGTGTTCAAATCCCGAAGAACAAGTGATGATCTGTCACAGTTGATACAGGTCTTGTGCAAGACGCTGGTTTTGTATAAAAGGGTATGTGTGTGGATCTTCAGTGAAATGAATGAGTGAATGAGTGAGTGAATTAGGATTTTAAAGGATATATACGGTAAAACCCGAAATCGACTCTCAAATTAAAGAAGAAATAACTCGAAATAAAAACTTTATTTCTTAAATCAACATTTGGCAGCATTTCAGCCATATCGTGACTAAACAAGTCATGCATTGAGAATAAATAAAGTAATGTCATAACAGCTGTCGACAAAGGAAAGTAAAACAACTAGAAGATCACAGATAGAGATTTAAAGCCAGCATATACATGTATCTTTAAAGCTATAAACCATTCTGAACAACACAATGCAAAGAAATGGATGTAAATCGTCAGTAACTGAAGGTAGATCACCATTCCATCGACCTTGGGACTTTGTTACCAACCTAGCTGATTTACATCGTTCCGTCAGGTGTTTTTCAGCAATTTGTTTTGGTACATATTAGCCAAGCAGAACAAGATTATATATTCTACGATTTAAGTCAGGAGGATGAAAAAACAAGGGAGTTTAGTTTCACACCGCTTTAAGCAATATCTACATCAATATCTCGGCGGGGATACCAGAAATGGGCGTCACACGATGAAAACAACTTTGAATGAAACAGGATCTTACACACCCACGCGCAGGTGTCGGTCAAATGAGGTGCTGGAAGCCATTGTGAAATGTAGCGTGAATGATGGCCGTTGCTGTGGATGAATGGTTGATAATAATTGAACTCATGACAAGTCTATCCTTGGTGGAAAATGTATGTTCACAAGAATTGAATCGAGTTAATACATTTGATTGTTCACCACCAACTTGTGCATTGTTGACATATTATTTTATGTCCTTACCTACCCTGCCGTGATATTGCTGGAATATTGCTAAAGCGGCGTAGAACTAAATTCAGTCCCTTGGTGGAAAAGGTATGTTCACAAGAACTGAATCAAGTTAATATATATATTTTTATTGATAACTGCCAATTTGTATTTGAAACAGTATTGAAACCACAAACAGTATTTGAGCTCAGCATAGAGTGATTAATCCAATATTAGCCTCAAAATGGATGTTCTGTTGCCGTCTCAGTTGAGTGTAACTGAGTATTGAGAGAAAGAACAGCGATCGATCATTGAGCAGCTTTATACCTTTCCATCACCTGCTTTGAATAGCGCCGTGGTGATGAAATCTGGAAAAATAATAAAAGGAACGCTTGAATTTTCTGTGATCCTTTATTTCTTTCTCTCAGGATATTTTAACAGAAAATATTTTGCCTTTTGTAAACAAAATTGACAGATTTTAGTAGAATAAACTGTTACAGTACACTCTTGCAGTGGCCTTGGAAGTCATTCAGCAGATGTCAAGACCTCATCAACGCATGTAAAATAATGGTCCTCTTGCCGGCACGTATATGTATCACGGGTTCTTCCGCCGAGACACGTATGTATAATGAGTAGTCTCGTGTACACCTGTATGTATAACGAGTAACCGTCTACACACCTCGTGTGTATAACGAGTAACTGTCTACACCCGTATGTATAACGAGTAACTGTCTACACCTTATTCACACCACCCGTGTGTATAACAAGTAACCGTCTACACCCGTATGTATAACGAGTAACCGTCTACACACGTGTTTATAACGAGTAAATGTCTGCACACGTATGTATAACGAGTAACTGCCTACACCCGTATGTATAACGAGTAATTCGCTCTACAGACGTATGTATAACGAGTAAGTGCCTACACCCGTATGTATAACAAGTATGTGCCTTACACACGTGTTTATAACGAGAAAATATCCACACCCGCATGTATAACGAGTAACTGCCTACACACGTTTGTATAACAAGTAACTGCAGATACACGTATGTAGAAATAATGAGCTTCCTACACACCTGTGTATAACGACTAACTGTCTACACCCGTATGTATAACGAGCAAGTCTGCCTAAGTGCCTACACGTATGTATAACAAGTAACCGCCTACACACGTATGTATAACGAGTAACCGCTTACTCCAGTCTGTATAACAAGACAACTACCTTAACAAATATCTGTTAGAGTAAGGTATGTATGTGTGAGAAGTAACTTTACAGATATGCATATAACTGCTTACGCTGGAGTAACTGCCTCATTCCCGACCAAGGTTGATAGATGTATAGATTTCCGTGGTTAATTGCTGCAGGTTATAAAAATGTAGAAGTATAATAAAAGGTGAAAGCGGCGTCCATAAAATCAAACTAGTAATATCACCATTCACCGGTGTATCGCCAACAAGCTTTGCCTCGATGTGATACACGATTAATTTGTTTTAGTATCGATTCATATTTTCTTTGACATACACTAGACGCCAAAAGAAACGTTACCTCCTACCTTTATGAATTCACTGAACAACTATCAAAGGTATGTTAGAAGGTTTTAGCTTACAAGAAAGCTTAACAACACAGCTTTATGCAACCACATGAAAACAATTCTCAAATGCATTCATATTTAGGTGAAATGTAATATTTTTCAGAAGAGTTAAATTGTCCTATATTCGCCCATGCCGAAATAAACTAATAATAGTGATTTGAATGTCCAAAAGAAAGGTTGAAATAAAATTCTGCTTTTGGTACAATGATAAACAATTTAAAGTCACCATTTTTCAACTACTATAACAAGAAACAAGGGTTGTAGAGTGACTGTGTAAAATTGTAAAATAATCATTCCTATGATTTCAGTCTTTTAAAACAATTTCTGCTGATTTGCATTAGTGAAAACAAGTAAAACGTGTCTTTTAATAAAGTGAACAAATGTTTTGATACATCTAAAAATTATCTTTGTTAATATTTTGCTTGCAAAGTAACACTTTTCCTTTTCTGTTTACACATAGCAATATCAATCGCCAAAACGCAGCTATATTCAAGCTGTATTTACATCCATTTCACATGTGGAATGATTCTATAGGGTATAAAGTGAGCCTAGAATACATGTTCTGATACACAAAGTGCGTACGAGAAATATGCCACGATTAACAGCTGAAGGGAGAGAAAGAACCATTGGGATGGTGCAGATGGGGTCGACATACAATGTTGTTGCCAACGCCCACGGATGCCACCGTATCACGGTTATAAGACTTATACAGGGCTTCAGACAGACTCAGTCACCGTAGACAGATCAAGAAATGGACGTCCACGCATCACAACGCCAGCTGAAGATAGGTACCTCCGTCATTAAGGAAGGAGGGTAACGCGTTTTTTACGTTTAGTGTACATATTATTTTGCATGTTGCACCTGATATTTCATATACATTACTTGTTGGATACAAAGACATTATTAAAGTGAACTTAACACATCTTCTCTTGTAATTTTGTCATACAGAATATCAAATGTGACTAAACTTGGTGAGTGTGGTTGATGGACTCTTGGGTGATATACTCAGGTTTCCTTCTCGAGTAATCTCTCCAAAATATTTGGTGACTGGTGAGCTATGGTATGAGTTTGCCATCAAAGTATTGGATGCTTGCTACGCGCAAAATGTCGGAAATGTAGCATCCGATACGTATCGTATCAGGACTTCAGTATAATAATTATTATTATTATTATATTATTGTTATTATGACATGATTTGTTTGTTCAGAATGTTCATCAGAATCGTATTGTTTCCATGAGATATGTGTGGCTGTATACACCAACATACTCTACCTGGGCAAAGTCAAAACATTGATAACACAACAGTCTCGTTTCCTGTTGACTGGGTGCCGTCCTATTGCGCAACTTAGTACAATAACCAGTCCAGAAATTTAGGACCAATTCATTTAACTGGATGCATAATTATTAATCAGTATTATTTGATACATATATGCACTTGTATATTGGAACACTACGCTCCTTCTAATCCTTGCAAACACGTCGTGCAGCGTGCTCTGTCGTACAGCGAGCTCTGACAAACGGAAACCTGGAAATCGTGGAGATCTCAAAACGAGGCTCTCCCGCTAGAAAGGTTTGTCGGTCTGGTACGGGCTTGATATTATATCAATCACCTTGTGCGTTACAGAACTACACTGAGTAAGCACAAGAAAACACATAACAGGTGTAACCAGTGAGCCAGATGCATTGTGAATCATTTTACGACCTCATCAAACAGGGGCAGTCTGTGACGTGTTAGTTAAGGACATCCTGCCTACACTTCGCCATAAAATATAGAAATACGATGTTATTAAAGTTTAAAATTAAAATTCGTTTGCAAATACCATTTCATTAGGAAACAAGGAATTGGAAGTCAATGTAACCATAGTTGTTTATGATGTCTATTTTCACTTTCACACGAGAAAATTCGGATCGGCTGAAAAGTAGGTCATTGTCTGAATAGGTTAATGAGACTCATGTTTCGGTTTGTACTTGATCAATACGTTGACACAATTCACACACATTCACACGTTGTGGGCAAAAAATGACAGAAAACACGAACAATAATTACTTGTAAATATGAGCATTTTATTGTTTTTCTGTATAAATGGTAACTTGAAGAAGATCGACACAAATGTTATAACATATCAAGGTAAAAATCGGAAATCGTTCATCCTTCTGGCTGCTAGAAGCCTTGCCATACGTAACATGCTGTTGTAGGAAAATATAGACAGGTCACTATCTGGTTGTTATATCACAGCTAAACAAAACTCACACCCATTCCAAAGACACGGTTATCGCTCATTCTAGGTGTACTCTGATGTAAAAGATCTTAAATGACAACGAACCATAGCAATATGTAGCTGCACAGAAATATATTAATTAATGATCTTTCATTCCATTTTTTGGTAGTCTTCACCAACCTGTGGTTGAAAGGTACGAGATTCAAAGGTTTCATGTTTCTGTATGTGTTTCTGTATGTGTTTCTGTGCAGCTGTTTATTCTTATTCACAAACATAAACTGACGTTCAAAAGAGAGTACACTCCTGGTGATTTAGATTATTAAAAACAAACAAACAACAGAAACGTAAATATTTTGAAAGTGTGCTTTGATTGTGACTCGCAATCAACAATATTCAGGAATGTTTTTATCAAAAAGGTGGGTAGTTTCTTTTGTACGTCAGTTCATATGATGACATGACAAACGGAGGATAAATGTAAGGATTGTTTCGTTCGATGAGGACAAATCGATTTGCTGCCGCTTATGAGATCTTTTCTCATGATAATGTGAGAATATTCATCAGTGTACCCTCTGTTAACTATCCATTAAGACTAGACATATTCTACTACCTCGATGAAGTATTCTATATGTTCAGACTGGTGGATGAAGAAAGCTGATGTAACAATGCATCGTCTATGCAACGTTGTCCTGATACGTCATTGTATAAGTAAGTGAGTTTAGTTTTACGCCGCACTCTGCAACATTTCCAGCTATATAGCGGTGGTCTGTAAATAATCGAGTCTGGACCAGACAATGCGGTGATCAGCATCATGAGCATCTATCAACGGAATTGGGAGACGAAGACATGTGTCGACCAAGTCAGTGAGCCTGACCACCCGATCCCGTTTGTCGCCTGTAAAAGGTTGTTATATTTTGTATATACGAGGGTAGTGGTTAAAGCGTTCGCTCATCACGTCAAAGACCCGGGTTCGGTTCCCCACATGGGTATAATGTGTGAAACCTATTTCTGGTGTCCCCCGCGGTGATATTGCTGGAATATTGCTAAAGGCGGTGTAAATATATACTCACTCACTCACTTGTGTATACGACTCAGCTGTGTTGCGTCATCGTGACGCTGACGCTTCGTGACGTATCGCACATACGAGATAACCCTGATGCGTCATGGCAAGGTATTAGTATACTCTATATACAACGTGTCTCTGCTACGTAAATGTATGAACCTTACGCCCCATGACGTATCGTATAGATGACGTATCCTTCTGATGCCCCATTGCGTATGGCATATACAGTCTGCTCTTGTTACATCCATGTTTAAAACGGACCGCCTGAGACGTATAAAAAAACGCCAGGCCCTACAACATCAACGTACGGAGCTCATATTCCATGGAGTATAAAAACCGACATATCCTAAACATGGTATAATGTGACTTAATACCGGATAGCTTTTCTAATTCATACTCGACAGCTGACACATTCTCATGTGCAACAAAAACACTAGCTCTCTTAGTTATGTAAAGCTACAATATTGTGCTACTAATCTTACTAACCAATCGGCGTTTTTCCACAGACTTAGACATGAAAGGCCTACAAAAGAGAGAGAGAGAGAGAGAGAGAGAGAGAGAGAGAGAGAGAGAGAGAGAGAGAGAGAGAGAGAGAGAGAGAGAGAGAGAGAGAGAGAGAGAGAGAGAGAGAGAGAGAGAGAGAGAGAGAGAGAGAGAGAGAGAGAGAGAGAGAGAGAGAGAGAGAGAGAAGAAAAAGAGAGTGGAGATATAATATATCGTCAAAGTGATTCAGATGTTTATGCTGTTTTAAGCCATGAGCATTGTAATGTAAATACTTAACTTTGAAACGGGATCACAGGAAAGGGAGGCAACTCTGTACGCCTTGGACGACTCAGAGACCAATGCCTTCTCTTTCAGTGGGGACTATCAGAATACGTCGCTGACGCTAACTAGGTACCAGTAAGAATGAAGCGTCTGTAGATGAAATAACAAGGCGACTAATGAATATCGAGTAACGAGACTTAAATATGGCAGTCTTCGACACTGATGAAGATGAGATGCTGTAGATCCAGCGGTTTGAGTTGCTCAGCTTGTCATGAGGGAGCCATTTCCTGTATTTCCCTCAGCTCCCGGACAGTGCACAGAGCATGGAGATATTGAGAAAACAGTTTGATAAGACCAGCGGTATTCTCCTTTGACAGGCAATGGATATATAACGACATACACTCCTCCGTGAACTGACATATACACAGTTGTTGATCAATATGGCGCTCTTGGGTCGGAACCGGAAGTAGATTACGTGATAATTTGAGAGCGTAGGGCGCCGCCATCATTACCGTCAGCCTCTCAGCTAGAGACATCTGTAAATGAGAAATAGCACCAAAATGTAATGTTTTACCCACCACAACAATGAAGTATGTCACGTGAGATTCCTACTGTTTGTTGTTTTTGGTCTCAGTTTGGGCAAGTGGTAGCCTCATGGTTAAAGCGTCTGCTCGTCACGCTGAAGGCTCGGGTTCGATTCCCCACACGAGCACAATGTGTGAAGCCCATTTCTGGTGTCCCCCACCGTGATGTTGCTGGAATATATTCCCTTACTCACTCATTTTGGTCTCACTCTATTTGTTTACTAACAACATAGTATAACTGTACTACTGCTGGAGTGAGTGAGTGACTTTAGTTTTACGCCGCACTCAGCAATATTCCAGCTATATGGCGGCGGTTTGTAAATAATCGAGTCTGGAGCAGACAATCCTATGATCAACAGCATGAGCATCGATCTGCGCAATTGGGAACCGATGACATGTGTCAACCAAGCCAGCGAGCCTGACCACCCGATCCCGTTAGTCGCCTCTTACGACAAGCATGGGTTACTGAAGATCAATATTCTAACCCAGACCTTCACGGGTTTAATACTTCTTGAACAAATACTAACTCTGTATATACTCATGATATGGTCACAAACTGTACAATCGACTCGTCTTTTAGCGGAGATGTCTTATGAATTTGTCTCTCTATTTTTAAATATACGCTCGCGTTTTTTTGTATGGCTTTTGTTTACAGGAATGAAAAGTAAAACAAACATTTAAATGTTTTCGACGTAATCTTTTAACACAATTTCGACACATGCGATCTGCCTGACCCTCACGTCTACATAATCGGTTAAGGGGTCTCGAGGTTAATACATGTCGCGTGGATAAATGCTCATGATGTCAATCACTGGGTTGTCTGGTCCAGATTCGATCATTTAAACACTGTGATCACGTAGGTGTGATATTACTCAGTGCCGTGTTTCACAACAAACAAACAAATAAACAAAGTAACGTCCACTCAGCATTTACCTCATTACACGGCACAAGCAGGGTGAGTGAGTGAGTTTAGTTTTTAGCCACTTTTAGCCATATTCCAGTAATATCACGGCGGGAGACACCAGAAATGGGCTTCACACATTGTACCCAATTGGGAATCGAAGCCGGATGTTCGGCGTGGCGAGCGAACGCTTTCACCACTAGGCTACCCCACTGCCTCACCCGTGGAGGTCCGGGTGAGAATGAACCTTCATTCACCCATGCTTGTCGTAAGAGGCGACTAACGGGATCGGGTGGTCAGGATCGCTGGCATGGTTGACACGTGTCATCGGTTCCCAATTGCGCAGATCGATGTTCATGCTGTTGATCACTGGATTGTCGGGACCAGACTCGATTATTTACAGACCGCCGCCATATAGATGGAATATTGCTGAGCGGGGTAAAACTACACTCACTCACTCACTCACTCACTCACTCACATCCCCACTGCCTCCGTAGTAGATACGTCACTCACCTCACTAAGGTAATCACAGTCCTTAGTGTAGACCTTGATGAGTTTAGACAGTTTGTCTACGTCCTCGTCTAGACAGCTACACAATAAAAGGTTCACATCATCCTGAAAATAACATAAGCATATACATATGTCAATATTGAACACTCACACTGGATATTTCCCTGACCATGTAAAATGTATTTTCAACAACCGTAGAATTAGATTTCTTTCCATAACGTTATTCACCATTTTCAGACAGGGCGTTTCATATACATGTAGGGCTAAATATAAGCAAAACTCATGGCAGTTGTGGTGATAAATGCATTTATCAAACAATACCAAACCGTGATTTTTTGGAAGATCATTTTAAACATCTAATTGAAAATATCTCTCTGGCTCGGGAATATGACATCTACGCTCGGATATTAATCTCAATGTATTACAGTCTTATGTTTCCGGTGTTACCAAACTTTGGTAACAGCATAATTGTTTAGCCACTTTCGATTTTCAAGTATATACTTTTTGTCCGGTAGTGTATTTAGACCTACAGTAGTTAGATGGTAAAGTTGAATTTTTAAACATATTTCAACTTGACGAAATTCATGAGCTATACAAGTTAAATCGTATTTAAACGACGCATAAGCATCACTTTGGCCAAGGTTTCCACGAACCAGAAGCAAATGGCTTTACAGGTGACCTCTAACAGTGTTGTGGTACGTTAAAGACGCAAACAGCGTGTGGAAACTTGAAACACTTCAAGGGATACTTGCGAATTACATTAAAAGCGCCACGCGTGTGGTGCTGATCGTAGTTAAATCGATTTAAAAGTCTTCAAAGGCAGTGTATATGACAATAAATCTAATCGTTCGTGTTTGTTAGACACAAGAAAATTTCCATCGTGAAAAAATATTTTGTCCCAATATCTTCAAGGCATTCATTGTTTCTGTTTAAACCAATTATTATACGTTCTCAAGCTTTGATGTCTGAAGGGAAAGAAATGTGATCAAGATGAAGGTCTTGAGGAAAATGTAGAAGTTGGGAAATTCACTATAAAAAGAAACGTGAAAACTGACCGAGGCCATTTTATCACAGAGGAAGTGGATGAAAAAGTGCTAATGCTTGTTTTCATACACATTACAATATATGTGGGCGTTTCGTCGTCACGAACTTGTATTTTAAGAACGAAAAATGAAAACATGATGATATACTTACAAAACAGTCAGCCATGTTGAAATAATAGAAATACACCTGTTGAAAGTTAAGGAAATGCAACAGTAGACATCCAAGTATTAAAACGAGATATTGATATTAGAGGATTTAATTTTTAATTTTATTAATGAATTTAATTAAACAAACAATTCTACCGGTGAAGACCTGGTGTCATCTCTGGATTTCATTTATCCATTAACACCACTATTTTGTTCAAAACAGGTAATATTCCCGGAGTGGTACAAAAAGACAAACGTACGCACACGCACGCACGCACATACACATGGTCGCACAGACACGCAAGTGCTTGCACATCGCTTCGCAAGTTCAATCATTTTGATCGTGGCGTGATGTTTTCTTCTTTACTATCGGACAATGTATACACCCGATATTAGAATCGGAGGAACCACATGTCTTCCCTTTAGCTATTCTTTTAGAAAATAGCCATAGAGTCATAGACTATGTTCGATGCTCATGATGTCACTCACTGGAGTGCCTCTTACTTCCTACAGTACAGGGGGCGGTGGGGTAGCCTAGTGGTTAAAACGTTGGCTCGTCACGCCGAAGACCCGGGTTCGATTCCCCACATGGGCACAATGTGTTAAGCCCATTTCTGGTGTCCCCGCCGTGATATTGCTGGAATATTGCTAAAATCGGCGTAAAACTAAACTCAGTCAGTCAGTCCTACAGTCAATTGGCATAGCTGATTGGTGAGTGAATAGAACAAAACACACACACACACACACACACACACACACACACACACACACACACACACACACACACACACATAAAAAAATCAAAACCAAAACAAAACAAAACAGGCAGGCTCATCAACAAAGGATGCATTAAATCTTGCACCCCTCTCTTGAGTGATGGTCACCACGACCGGACGATCATCCGTGTACAGCGAACTGTTGATGTGTAGACACCGGCTCAACATCCGCTTGCAAAGCTGCAAAATATAACAAATTACATACACAAAATAAACAAATTATTTTCGACAGAATTAACAGATATGATTTCTTAATTTATTTCATCGAAATGAACTAATTTGAGATACATTAAATCATTGTTGTTTCGTAATCAATCGAAAAGGATTCACGTAGATGGCCCTTTTAATAGTATTCATATAATGTTGTCAAAAGCACTGGTCAAGAAGCTTACCGACACAGTTGTGTAATGCTTTATGAAAAATATAGATTTATTCTCTACACAAGCAACATTAATCCGCTAAACAAATGCTAATTTATTACAAATTGGTGTATTTATGAAACACGTAGTGACTATGAAACATGTATCACTATGAAATACTATATTTCTGAAACATGCAGTAATTAATTTTTAAACTCTTGATAGTGAATAATGAAAACAAATATCTGTGAAACATGTAGTAACTGCTTGTTCATCTACAGATATATATATAGTGCATGATAAATCGTTAACTGATGTTAAGCAACTATTTGTTAAACAATTGACAGTTCATGCTGAACACATATAGACATGAAAAGAAGTAACTACTTATTAAACGTTTGACAGTTCATGCTGGGCAGATATTGCTATGATCTAGGAGGCAAATAATTGTTAAACTATTGACAGTTCATGCTGAACAGATATAGATAGACATGAACGAGGAAGCAACTATTTGTTAAACAATTGACAGTTCATGCTGAACAGATATAGACATGAACGAGGAAGCAACTATTTGGTAAACAATTGACAGTTCATTCTGAACAGATATAGACATGAACTAAGAAGTAACGTCTTATTAAACTTTTGACAGTTCATGCTGAGCTAATATAGGTATGAACTAGGAAGCAGATACTTGTAAAACTATTGACAGTTCATAATGGACAGATATTGACATGAATTGAACTGGGAAGCAAATAAACTAGCGTCCAAAAGAAACGCCACAAAATAAAAATTATCATAAATTGTCAAAGTAATTGCCAATCTGCTGAAAAACGGCTGAAAACACATCCCTCGAACACAACCTGTCTATTCCCAGTGAACAAGTGCACGAGATTTTGATGATTGGTGAGGTGAATGAATTCGCACAGAATAAATGGAAATTTTGCACAAAGTAACCCGTATGACATGAGGGTATAAAACCTGACTAGATTTGTTCTCTCTCATCATGTGACACGATTGAAAACAGCCAACATGCCTCGATTGACCAAAGAACAGAGGGAAAGAGCAATTGGTATGCTTCAGATGGGCGCAACACAGGGGCACGTGGCCAGGATCATGGGATGCTGCACGTCCACCATCACCAGACTGGCAGTACTGCTGACAGACCCAGGAGTGGCAGACCCAAGGTCACGACCCCACAGGAAGATCGATATTTACGGGTGCTTCATCTGAGAAACCGCTTCCTCACTGTGACGTCATCAAGCGCCAATAGCCTTTAACATGCAGTCAGCAGACAGACCGTAGCAAGACGACTCCGTCAGCATGGTATTCGTGCCTATCGACCTTTCAAGGGCATGACGTTAACGCTCCGACACCGACGTGCCAGATTGAGGTTGGCCAGGACCGTAATGCAGTGGCAGCAGCGAAACTGGCGAAGAGTGCTCTTCAGTGACGAGAGCAGGTTCCACCTCTTCAAATCTGATGGTTGTGTTCGAATCTACCGACGTCGGGGCGAACGGACGGCACCTGCTTGCATCCAAGAAGTGGAGCATTACGGCGGTGGAAGCGTTATGGTCTGGGGCGAAATTTGTGGGGACCAGAAGACAGATCTCGTCATCATCAACGGTAATCTCACCGCACGTCGTTACATCGACGAGATTTTACGGCCTGTGGTGCTGCCTTACATGAAACGTCACCCAAGGACTCTGTTTCAACAGGACAACGCCACACCTCACACAGCTCGGATCACTTGTGACTTCCTCAACACTAACAACGTCAACCTGCTACAGTGGCCAGCGAGATCACCCAATCTGTCTCCAATCGAACAACTCTGGGACCAACTGGGGCAACGTATTCGGAAACGTCAACAGCCGCCATTGACTACGGACGCTTTGGCAGTTGCCCTGCAAGAGGAATGGCGCCGAATCCCTAATAATGACGTCAGAAGGGTCACATACTCAGTTCGACGCCGCGTTAGAGCCTACATCACTGCTAGGAGTGGGCACACACGATACTGAATCACCTGTGTTGTTCAGGACAGTTTAAGACCTTAAAGACGAATCAGCGTTGGCGATCGAATACTGGACACTGCACCCCTGTGTCATCCATGTGCCTTCAGAACACGAACTGTTTCGTTTTTCTAACTGAAAAGTTTCAAGAACTGTTGCTGAATGATTGTGTTTTACAATACAACACTTCTTGTTACCATAATTTGCTTTTGTTGTGTTGTAGTGAAGAAAACTGTTTGGTGGCGTTTCTTTTGGACGCTAGTTTACTTGTTGGCAGTGCATGCTGAACATAAATAGACATGAAGCAGGTAACAGCTATTTGTATATATAGAATCTCACCCAAGTGTCTTCTGATATCAATTATGGAGTTGATAAAGGTACAAATATTTTACTTTTATCAACGAGTGTTGATATATTTGATATCAGAAGACACGAGGGTGAAATTCTAAAAAATCACTCTTCGTTAGTTTTCAATGAAAAATGTCCATCTTTGAACACGGTGCTGCCATTAGACTTGCAGTGCAGCGATGTCATAGCATTGTGACGTCATCAAGTTCATGACGTCACAGCATTGTCAGGGCATTGTACAAAATATACTGTCAAAACGATATCTCCTAGGAAATATCGTTTGATCTCACACATGCAATATCTCCTGTGCAACACAGTTTTGGATAATAAATGATATCTACACATATCTCTGACAATTTTTGCTCGGATACACAAAACCAAACACTTACCAATTTGATATGTTTTCTTCTTTTCCACCGGACAATGTATACACCCGATATCAGAATCAGAGGAAAGACGAACACGGTCAAGCGAACAGACAAAATATCTGAAACGATAACAAGTGAGTCAATTTAACTTTATGCCGCTTTAGCAATATCCAGCAATATCATAGCGGGGGACACCTGAAATGGGCTTGACACATTGCGAGGAATCGCACCGGTCACCAGGCTACCCGATTGCCCCGAAAAGAGAACGGAATAGCATGTTTGAGGAAACAGTGTTAATTAACAATTAAACAACGTTTGATGTCGCCCTCAGCAATATTTCACCTCTATGACGGCGGTCAATACATATCTGGATACCCGTGTAGGTCCGGGTTAGAATATTTGATCTTCAGTAATCCATGCTTGTCGTAAGAGGCGACTAACGGGATCGGGTGGTCAGGCTCGCTTACTTGGTTGAGACATGTCATCGGTTTCAAACTGCGCAGATCGATGCCCATGCTGCTAATAACTGGATTGTCTGGTCCAGACTCGATTAATTACATACCGCCGTCATATAGCTGGAATATTGCTGAGTGCGGCGTAAAACTAAACTCACTCACTCACATATCTGGACAAGATAATCCAGTGATTGACAACGTGGGTATTGATCTAAGCTTTTCTTTTCCTGTTTTCAAAAAAATTCAAACTATAAATAGGCGGTCTGTAAAGAAAACAAGCCCCCACACAATCCAGTAACTGACATCATGAGCACCGTTATACGGGTACAATCATATGCAACAAGGAAGTCATCGAGACATTGCCGTGAGATCCCGTTAGATTTTACCACTACAGATGCCTTCTTAAAGCAATCTTGAGCGTTTCATATATCTCATATGCTTTGATACATGAGATAAGGATGAGCAAGACACATTCGAGGTTAAGAAGGATATTATTTATTCCTTCAAGGTCCTACAGTATCGATATTTCTGTACTCTGAAGTAAATACACGTCTTATTAAACATGACTATGTCCATCTTCGGAATATCCCCAAGCCAACACTAATCTCCAGGGCGGAAACACCACGCGTTCTTGATGAAGAATGATATCCTATTGTGCTGTTCTCTGTGGAGTTGTAAGACAACTTCCACAAACCGGAATTTTGTATAGCCCCAGCAAGCGACCGTAGCACGTGCCAAGCTCGAGCAGTTATGCCGCCTTTGCTTTTAATGATCAGCAGCCTTTTGGGAAATATCGAAGTTTTGAAGAAGCCGTTGTATCCTGAAAGCCGAATTTTTCCTGTCCAGTGCGTTGCCTTTGTGGAAATGCAGTTTGGAAATGTCGTAAAGGATTTGGTGATCTGAAAGCGAGATTAGGCATTCATATCCAGGAAGTACATTTAAATCGGCATACCCCGCAACCACCAGTCCCAGCCGTCAGGTTATGGTTCTCTCAGTGATATCTATAAGTTTTTTGACCTCATCGGCATTAAGCGTTCATTGATATCCAGCTTTGCGTTCAGCTTTTGTTGAAGTTTAGTTGTTCACCGTCCGTCATAAACAAGTATTCCAATAGCGCCGTTACGCAATGAATCCTACAGTATGAAGTATCGGCGCGAATTGTTATGTACCGTTTGTTATTGATAGCGCGTTAAAATCGGGCGAGCGAGATGAAGTTTTTTTCTTCCAGTTATGCGTAGTGAATTGGTTGTGGATAGTGAAGAAGGAGCCGAATTTTACGCTACTTCTGAACCGGTATTTTGTTACGCAGCATAATAGAATGTCTGGTTTAGCCATCGGCGAGTTTGAAGTTCTGCGCCATAATGAAATATTTTGTTCCGAAACCTGTCAACTCGTTAAGGTTTTCCAGCCCGTTTCGTTAATCCCCTTAGTTCCGCCATATAATAATTAGATTGATGGATTCTGGCGATCCGGTTCCATAATTCAAAGAGGGTTTTAAACAGTAGTTTAAATATTCGGTCGAAGCGACGACGTTCTTTGCGCTTATTAGTTTACCCGCCGCAAAACCTTTCATCTGATCCGCAATCCGGCATTCCAGCGCGCCAAAAGTCCGTCGAAAACCGGCGACCGCATGCCATTAAAGCTTCTCCGAAAGTGAATCATTCATAGCTGGGATTATTGATTTTGTATGATGGAGCCGGAAGAAGAAGGCGTTATCCACCCTGCAACCAGCACGGGTCGCCAATACGAGACTTCGGTGCTTAGTCAGCGGGATACAAGTTTTGAAAGGTAATAAAAGTTTTAACTTCGGTCGGAAAGGTACTGGTTAACTGCCTAAATCCATATCAAAGCCATCGTCGCGCCAAGCGTATAGTTCCAGTTTCCACGGTGTTAACGCCTGGTTAGTTTGTGTATAAGATAAAAGCGTTTCGAAAGTCGGCGGGAAAATAATTTGCTTCCAGCTATTGAAGAATTCCGTCTTTCAATCCCGGCGCCTCCAAATGGTAGCATCAAAGCCCGCCGTTCGCTGTAGATTTATAATGGGTTCCACCGAAGTACGCGCAACAAAGCGCCAGATTCATCCCAGCCGCAATTGTTTGTTCCGCTCGAACACGTCATCAATCGCAGTCCATATCAGAAAACGTTATATTGATCTTTCTGGAAGTCGTTCGCATTAAGATTTCTCCTTAACAGCGAGCCTTCGAAGTAATTGTTTCGCCAGCGCCAGCGGTATCCCGGTATCGAACAATGGATGGAAGTCGATCGTTGATCATGCGATAGTTCATCTACGTCAACGTTCTGGCGCCCAAAACGCCTGCCGCACCGCTCTGTGAAGAGCCCAGCGGAGAAGTAGTCATTTCTTTCTGTCGACCGCGGTTCTCGTTTTCAGCAATGCTAAAGAGCCATATTGTTCTCCCACCAAAGCCGCCCGTTTCCATTCTTTCGAGCTGGTTCTTTATCTGCGCCTGGTGACGATTCCGGAGCTCTTCGTCACGTCCAAAGTCCCATCTTCATGCCAGTTGTAATCAATATGAGGGTTATCGATTTGTGGTGAAACATTAACTTATTAACCGAAGGGGAATAAAACTCTCTCGATAATCCCAGCTTTAAAATGAAACCTTTGCATTTGCTGGAAGGAATCGGATAAAGTCGAAACCAGCGATAAAGCCTGACGGTCCTTCCAGTCGAAAGCCCTCAAAACCAGGTCAGCCTGCGTCCCGAAACCATATGCCGTTGTGCCTGTGCCTCCTGCGAAGATTGTTGTTATTTTTGAAAGCGAATCGCCGCAATATTCCAAAGCGAAAGTGCGGCGAATAACCCGAATTATGTCCGACATCGAACAGCATGAGATCGATTCGATATTGATGGATCTGTGGAGCGGAGCTTTGACCACCTTGATCCTGTTAGTCGCCCTTTGAGGATAAGGCGGCGGGCGGTTGAAGACCACTTTAACGTTTAATTTTTCTATTGAGTCCTTTATAATTGGCATTGGCTATCGTGATTGCATCTTTCTTGGTGAATATAGAACTTTCGGCGAAGGGAACTTAATGGCGGATTACGACGTTACTTCGTTTTCACATAGAACCGAGTTTTGCATTCTAAAGTTCCATCGTTATCCGCCCATAGTTCACCATCCCTGACAAACCAGCCCCACTTAAGCCCGTCAAACCAAAAAAGACTGTTTCTTTCTGAACTCATTTTAGTGTCACACAGAGACACGCATGTATCCACAAAGGTACAAGAACGAAAGAACGTTATTTTACGCCGCAGTCAACATACAAATAGCTATATCACGACGGCCTGCAGAGAGTCGACCCTCATACCGGCGAACGATAGCATGAACAACTATTACAGCACGGTGAAAAGCACAATTCAGCAAAGTTCACAGATCCTGACCTTTGTAATCACGCCTGAAGACAGTTCTTGCTCAAAGAGACCAATTTTATCCCGGAATCACCACTAAAAAATGTGTAAAGCAACGCTGGTTGAAGCTGCCAGAGCAATTCAGTACATGTACAGCATTTGAAATTACGAAAGTTCTATACCACAGTCAACAGCCATAAAATTTGAAATATCACATTGAAAAACACCGTGAAAGTGTATAGAATGTGTTCTACGCAAATAGAACCATAACGTTCCTCCTTGGAATCAATGTGATGCCCACTGTCGTCTCCGACGAACAGATAAAAGAACTAATGTTTTTAGGGATGAACGCAAACGGCAAGAAATGTTAAGTGCAACATGTGCTGAACGTCATGTTGGATTATATCAAGAACTCCCAAGGCATGTGTTTTAGTACACAGCGGTCAGCTTAATGACATAGTGAGAACCACAGTGGAAGTGTTTCTGGACTGAACACTGCAGGCAGTTCAGATTCTCCCAGCAATGGTGTTTTAATGCTTTGAAGTTGTGCAGGCAGTTCAGATTCTCTCCAGCAATGGTGTTTTAATGCTTTGAAGTTGTGCAGGCAGTTCACATTCTCTCCAGCAATGGTGTTTTAATGCTCTGAAGTTGTGCAGGCAGTTCAGATTCTCTCCAGCAATGGTGTTTTAATGCTCTGAAGTTGTCGTGTAGGCAGTTCACATTCTCTCCAGCAATGGTGTTTTAATGCTCTGAAGTTGTCGTGAAGGAAGTTCAGATTCACTCCAGCATTGGTGTTTTAAAGCTCTAGTGTGAGTTGATCGAATTTGTCGAAGCAATCCAAATGTAATCATCAAAGGTTGAAACCACGGTAAACCGGACGAAAGTCAGGCGCATTTTGACGATATATCCTCGTGTGTGTTTATACGACCTTCGCGGTGACCTGTTGTATGCGCACACACAGAATGGGAACATGGAAGCGATCTACTCACCTTTTACACATTGACAGTGTTGCTTGAAGCGTACATGATAGGGAACATGTATGCGATTAACAATCACGTTTAATACATTGACAGGGCTTGTATGCGTACATAGGGAACATGTATGCGTTAATCAACTCCATGTTTCAGCACATTTGATATTTAGGTTGAAATGCATGATAAGATGGTGTTGATTAAATCACGTTTTACAAATGCCTCCGACAGTGTTGAATGGTATAAGCGAATATGGGTATGCGATCAACCACAAAGTGAGCACAATGGAGCCAATGTCGAAGTCGCATGATTAGAATGATACGCATACGCTGATCAACGCTAGGCTTCATAATCTTTTTCTTGAAAGCGGCGCGAAATGCGGAGATTTTCAATAGCGTATCGATCAACTTACGTTTGCCAGCTGATCAGCCGGTGCGTCATAGGAAATATGTAATACGATCGGGCACTGGTTGCGCATTACGGCCGATGGCTATACGAAGATAGGGAATATGTACAATGATTATCATAACTAATGCTTTCATTTATTGAGGGCTGCGTACAGGCTGGAATAACCGGCAATCCCTGACAGTGTAGTATAATAACGAAGTCGGTTTCCCGGTGGCGGTCCTTGCTCTTTGCTACAGTTTTTAAGTTCACGTAACTACCGGGCAAATAGGTTAACATTATAAGTCCAACGGCAAAATGGGTTTTTCAACCGTACTGGAAATTATTGCGTCTCTACGGTAATGGATCTGATCTTCTGTGCAAGGTTGTTCCCAGAGAGTTTCAGGTTTGCTCTTTAAAGGAAGCTGTGACCGCAAAGAATTCCGTTAGAATATAGCCTTTAGCAACCCATAATGCCGCCAAAGCACCGAAGTTTCATCGTAAGAGGTTGAATAACGGATCGGTGGTCGCATTAAGCGATCGGTTTTGATATAGCGTCATCGGTTCCTAATCAGGCAGATCGACGCTCGCGCCTACGACTTACTGACTATCTGGTCGATCATTTTACAGACCGCCACCATATATAGGCTCGAAATATTGCTGAGTGCGCGTAAAACCACTCACTACCTGGAAGTTTTATAGGTCTAAGTGGAAGTTTGCTCGGTAGTGGTGGAACACGGAGAAGCGATGTTATCCCGATCCTTTGTGGCCCCAGCGTCCCGTTACCTATCAGTTGCGTCCGCAGATAAGTGGTACAATCCCGCGGTCGCATTAACACTTAAAAATTCAGAATCTTAAAATTTGAATTTCTTCTGCAACTGAAGGCGGTAATTTCAGACTGGACAAATTTATGCTGGTCCTTTCTTGTCTTGTCACGAGTTGCATTTTGACAGCGCCAGTTTGTTGATTAAGGTGGATATCGTACAGCAATGATTGCATCCAGCGATAAACACTACGGATCGGGATTCAAGTGGCAGCAGCCTTCCATTCCAGGGAATCTCTTTACTCTGTCGATGGGTTCATTGTTTATAGAGCGCCGCTCGTTGCGACTTTTTGAAATGCGGATTCTCGGCAATCTTCTAGAGATGAGAGTATCTTTTACACTCTACCTTATTAAATACTCTGTCGCTGCGATTGAAAGTGACTTTCGGATTGATAGGGTTTTCCGTGATGGTTTAAATGCGTTAGATGTCGAATCGTCATCAGCGTAGCGTTGCATATGATGATGTAATCTTCGCGATGTCTCATAAGAGGGTTGTAAATGGTAAAAGAAATGGTCCGCATAGAAAGTTTGAGGGACGCCCAGATAAACTTGGGGAAATCATTCCTGATCGATTGAATCCTTCCCAGAGATTTCGATAGGAGCCGAACCAAAAAGCACCGCCCTTTGACGTCGTAATTCTGCCTGAGACCGGTTCATGAGGGAGTGGGATCGGTCGTGCGGCATTCGTGAACGCCAGGAGAGAAAATGAGTGAAAAGTAGGGTGGCGGTTCCATGGTGGAGTCCAATTTATCAGCATACCGATGGTTAAGAACGCGCGGCCGACTCAAACCGCAGCGTATTCCTTTGATGAAAAATAGGTCGAAAGATAAATGGTTTTCACGATCAACCTGGCGTTTATAATGGACAGCGCGCCAGCGTAGATAGAGAAGGGCGTAACTCGGACCGCTGGTTAATTCATAATGCGGTTGTGGCGGCGCATAACAGGCAAAATGATCAAACTGGCGCTTAATATACCTTGACAGTGTTTAAATTCCAGAAAAGCGAGAATATGCCACGATCAACTCCGTCATTTTAGAAAGAAGTGTAGATAGGAAACATGGCATGATCAACTCACGTTTCATCAGAGGGTTCGTTGGTTGTGGGCTGATATCTCGTCTTTCATCTATCATGAGATGTGAGCCTGGTAAAATCCCGACTTCAAAAACGGATCCACGCAACACGCCAATTCAATGACTTTGACGCCTGGCTTAAAGAAAACATATGGTCACTGTTGGGCGATGAAGCAGTTCAGGCAAACACGTCAAACGGAAAGTAAGGCTACTGAAATTTGGATCTTGATCAAATCGAATTCGCCTCTAAATCGGGTAACCTAACCCAAAGTCCTGCCGTCACTGTTCGACCACTTTGGCTCTTCAGCTGCTGGCACCGCCAACAGCTTATCTCATCACCTTGACCTTTTGTGTTTGTGTCGCTTAAATCCGGGTTATAGTTTTGGATCCCCGAATGCGTGTCCCGTCGAAGTCCTTAACGCGTTCATGAACGGCAATTGAAGATATTTGATTTTTCAAACGGCACGGTGCTCCGCTGCGTTAAAGTCGTCTGGTTTTGCCGCAATGAGCGGCGGAAGATTTGCGCGGAAGAACGAAGGCACATCGATGATGTAATAAATATGCGGATTTGCCGGTAGCTGGAAACAATACATACATCCAGTCCGGCGTAACTACATCTCTTCAAACAACTCCGCCTTCTTCTGTTAATAGGGCGGTGGGGAAGTCGGAGTTTAAAGCCATCAGTTCATCGCGCCTGAAGTTTCCCAGCCTTCCTATGGGTTCGATTTCCGCTTACGGGCGGCCGCCGTGCATAGAAACCCATTTCTGCGTCCGTCAGTTTGGGATATTGTTTGGAATATTTGGCGGTGCGAAGTAAAACCCAACCCACCATTCAGAATTTGGCGGAATTCGGTACCCGGTGAGCCATATCTCTTCAAACAATGAATCCTACCGGAAGCGGCTTCCGCAACTGGAACCATTCTCTGAAACTGGCATAAACGTACCGGTGAATGCGTTGCGCAACCTCTCCAGCCACCTGATTCCATCTGCTCACCAATTGGATTATCATGTCTGAATGACCGACGGTTTCACGGCTCCACGCCATCACCTTATTCCTGCGCATTGAAACACGGCCTGAATGCCGGCGCCTGCTCCACCGGGTGCAGAAAACAAACTGGGATGCTTTGTGACGCTTCACCTCCAGCCATTCCAGCGGTTGCGCGTTTTGAATATCCAGCATAATGAATCCATGCCTTGTTCCGGGCATGCGGTAAACCAGCGCCGCACAAAATCCAACACCGAAGGCTTCAAACACCAGCGCAACACCCGGTACAATGAGCCGCGCCACGCCATTGATCAGGATCTGCGTTTACGCACGCTCAGCATACGCCGTTTACGGCGCGCAGCATCAGAATGCGCAGGTCGCCCGGTAGTGGGCCATATATCCGAGGGCGCGCAGCATCACGTCTTGGGGATCCAACCTTGTGGCGCAGTGGTGCCGCAAAGCGAGTTATCTGATGGGGTCGACAAGGAAGCGACAGCCAGCTATCATCCTGGGACAACGATTGCGGAAACGACATTGCCCAGCAATACGTCAGCACCGATATCGATAAATCACGAACCCGTTCGATAAATCCATGGCTTCGTTTATAGCGAAACCAACCGATAATCCCAGTGATTGATCGCCGGTATATCGATTCGCAAATTG
The DNA here is from genome assembly GCF_003918875.1 of Haliotis rubra. Taxonomy (NCBI): domain Eukaryota; kingdom Metazoa; phylum Mollusca; class Gastropoda; order Lepetellida; family Haliotidae; genus Haliotis; species Haliotis rubra. The sequence continues at coordinate 201,954 of NW_025765229.1, read as the reverse complement.
GATGACATAGGCCACAACCAAACAGAGTCAATCACCGATCCCGCCGGAGTGGCCACGAGATGGCGCGAGCGGTTAATAAAGTACCGGGATTCTTAACCCAATCGGGGCGAGTGGAGGGTTTTTTTTACGTCGCCGGGTTAAATATTCCAGCAACATCACCGCAGTCCGGCATACGATGAAATGCGCGAATATCGGCCTTTCGCGTATGAGCTAACGTTTTTAATCAATGATGTTACTTCCACCGTCGATATCGTAAAGCGTTCTCGCCGGTATGAGAGATGCAATTGACTGGAGAAGGATATTCGAGCATTTATCATGGCGATATGTTGAAGTTTTAATACCTGTAACGGAAGCACGGCGATTCCACGGTGATAGTGGGATGTTCGGTAATCAAATATCTCCTTATTTGAATCACAAAGTTGTTCAGTTTATAAGGCGGTTTATCCAGAACTGGTTATCAATATACGGGGAGGGTTAATAGCTCTTTACCAGCCGCTGATACATTTCTGGAATAAATGACGCGGGCTATTGAGCGAATGGCGCGATAGTCTTCCTTTGCTGGCGATTTGTCGAAATGCGTATTTGGCGATCAAAACGAAGTGAAAATGATTTAATCCAACTGAAGTGACAGGAAAATTTCGATCTTAGTTGGCGATTGTATCGATTTGGGGAAAATGGTTTATGGGGCGTAGCGATGAATTTATTTAATCGCCCCATTTAACAATTTTGGCCAAATTGAGTACCGGCTGGTGGGGAAGATAAGTCATTGGGTTTGCAATTGAATCGATATTCCGTTAGCTCCGAACCACCGACACGGAATTGTTATCGTTTCAAACAGGTAATAAACGCATAAAACCATTTTCTCCATATTGGTCGAAACGAATACATATGCTGAAACAATAGCTTCCGAAGTAGGGTAGCTTCAATGGTTAAACGCCAGTTCGTCATTTCGGCGGCCCCAATCTCATTATGGCACCGTTCTATCTTCAATTTTCCTCTCTAGTATCAACGTTAATATTGCCGCGCGGCGGCAAACGAAACCTAATTTAATTATTCGTTTGATTCCATCTGAAACGCCGAAATTCAGGTTATGAATCATATCGTTCAATACGATGCGTACCATTGTGTCGCGAGAAAAGCGCGCGAAACGCAGTTCCGCGAAGGCGCAAAGTCATTGTTTTACTTAAGCGGCAACATTTAGTAAAGGCTTCCAAATGTTGGAGCGATATTTATAAAAAGTTCCGTCCTTCGCCGATAATTATCGAGCTTCTCTCGCGCCAGGAACGGGGTCTGACCTCGACTGACGTTATTTCGGAAGTCTTTTGAAACGCATTACATCCGGCATTAATACCCGGAGGGTGGATGGAAATGAAGCTGTTGAATGGGGAAAGCAACCAACTGGCGTCCCAGCTCGAAGTTCTTCCGTCCTTCGTTTTATGACTTTTGTCCCCACGCTGCCAATGAAACTTTTATCCGGCGAAGATCTGGGGAATAAATTATCGTTAGTGCGATCTTTTTCAGATTAACTTCAACCTTAGGGGAAGCCGTCTCATCACCAGCTCTGCTTTCTTCGCTTCCAATCGAAATTAAATCGATAGATACGCCGCCAGCGGAATTCCCGATTCCGCCGAATCGCTGGCGAAAATAATAATTTTTATGTTCAGCTCTAAAACGACGATGCCGAACCAGCATTCCTGATGTCCGGCGCCGGCTATTTCGAACCAGATTCCGTGGTAGAGGAATGTCCATAGCCTTCTGGTGCCCATATACAGAATTTAAAATACTAACCGGTGCGCGAGCCCAAAGCGATTCGATTCCGGGTAGGAAATTCCGGATCTGGAAGTTCGTCATTTCCAGCGAGCTCTTCTGAAGGTTTCCGGTAAGCGCCGCAGGAGGAAAATGATTTATGAATCGGCGATGCGACCGAAAGGTTTGTTGATGATGACGGAGGAAAACAGTTCCCCAAACGATAAAACCGTAGGCGAAGAAATAGAGAAAAATGGGCAACACCCAGCTCTATCACCAATACATTCCGGGATACAGCAGAATAGTGCCGAAAGTCTGGTTTCAATGTTCAAAAGGTCGTCTGGTATATTCGGAGAGCCTGCGGATGGTTATCATTAGTGCCCGAGGGCCATAATGAATCCAGTTAAAATGCATTTCGCATTATCGTGCTGACCTTTCTCGTGGTGAATCTGTCAGCGGCGGCGGCAACCGCCAGCAACGCCGATTGAGGGCAAAACAAAACCTGACCTGCACGGTATTATTATCTGAAGATCGAAACAAATTGAATCGTGCCTTCTTTTGCCGGTTTTAAACGTCGTATTGGGCGAATATTCCAGAGAATAAAGTTCATCCGAATCGGTTAGAGATTGAATTTCGATAAACCGTGGTATTACGATGCGATTTGGTTTCAGCGGCAGCAGGCGTATTATCGTGGTTAATACACGATTGTTTGTTTTGTTGTTGGTTTCTGGTCAGCCGCGGGTCAATCGGTTTCCGCGATGGAATATCGCAGTCGAGTTCGGCACCCAGACAACCGAAGTATAGCATAACGATTAACGTGGCTGATCCATACGCATCGGAAATGCGACGAATTCCACCCAACCTCTTGCCAAAGTATACGGGTTACGTCGAAGATCGATTTCGTTCGCCGGTGCGATTCAGAGCGCCGAAGCCCGTGCGAACTCGTCTTCGAAGGCGACGCATTAACGTCGTGCGTGCCGTTGATTCTTTCGAGGGTCCAGCCCGCTGGCGACCGTGGAATTCTGGCGGAAGAGCGATACGAATATGGCGATATATCCAACTGATCATCTGCTGTGAATTAACTTTTGAAATGAAGCTAAGCCCCCTCATCGTTCAGGTTATGACGGTATATCTGCCGCTGATGATTCCACCGCTGTATGACGCCTTTAAACGGTACAACAGCGCACGCCGATAACTGATTGGGCGAGTTTGGCTCAGCAGCAACCGACGCAATCGTATTTGGCAAAGAACTAAACGAAAGAGAAAACTTCACCCGGAATCATCGATGCCATCATGGCATAACTTTTCGGAAAGTGTAAACCCATTGAGAGACACCACCGGGATATCGCCGTCTCGCTTCTGCGCGGCCCGGAGGGTCAAGCGCAAATTTTGGGCGAACGTAAGCTCGATATCTAAATCAAGAGATGTGGAAAGCTTCCCAAACCGAACAGAGCTGCGAATCGTTTGAAAGAAACCGTGGTCGCCTCAATCTGGCGTGAACGGTAAAACCAGTCCATCATTAACTGAACGGCACCGAACCGGCATCTTTGAAGAACTGAGTTATCGCATCGGCGCCTGCGATGCCCAAGAAGCAATGCCGCCGAACTGGAGTCCTTCATCGAGGTTTCGGTACGTGTCCGGTGAGTCTGGCGGAGTGGCGATTTTGGCGGCTGAAGGGAGTCGCCAACGCTATTAAGCGGGTGAACCATTGATGATGTCCGTAACAGGCCCAAGCATCAAAACTCAACCAATTGCTGTTCCGTCTGGTTCAGGTCCGCCTGACCCTTTGTGATGGATGCCCGCACCAGGCGGGAGTTACTCGACGGCGGACCGGTTATAGAATCGGCTCCGCTTTGTCTGGCTGGGCCGTTGTCATTTCCGGCGCAATTCGAAGAGTTAATGATTTTCACCAGCAACTCATCCCGTCCGACGGCCGTCTGCAGTTAAACATGGCGTTATAGGCGAAGCGAAAGATTATCTCTGGTTCACTGGAATTAATCGATTTGGCGGTAAATGCACCGAAGATCGCGGTATCCGGATTCTCGCCACCGCATATTGAATCTGATTCCCAGCATATTTACCCGCAACGTGCGAACAATCGAGAATATAATTCATTTTAGTTGATGGGAATAACGATGACAGCAAAGCCGTGATATGGATGAAATTTTTGAGAGGCAAGGGAAGGGAAGAGCAGAGGAAGGTACAGCGAGGCTTGGCTTTCACGCGGTTTATTCCGGTTGCGGTTATGTATTCAGAATTGAAGCCTGGATCGCATAATTCAAAGATTCAACAGCGAATGGTTACCCATCTGGTTAATTGGGAAGTCCCATTACAACCAACTGGGTTTCAGCAGCCCTGGAATTACCCGATCCTGCTGTCAGTCTTTACGCATAAAAGTACGGGTTTACCAGAAGATCATCGCACCCCGAATCCTTTCAGGGCAAAGTAAAGCGAGCGATACAATTTGATGAGCAAAACTTCTCGATATTGCTATGGATAGGGTTAATGTCATCCATTAGTAAATGGTATGTGCATATGATGGCTTCCCTGTTATTGCGCCCGGATACCAACAAAATGCCAAATGATCTTCACGTTGCGGTAACATATGCTTCTTCATCTCATTATCTGTTCATCATTTCTGTCGATAATGCGTTAAACCCATGACCGTTAAAACGCAAAGTCGCAACGGCAATAAAGAAGCGATCATATTCCGTTGTGAACCAGACACCAGCGGAATAGATGAGGACGAATTCACGTTCTTCAGGAAATGTTCGGAACTTTGGCTCCTCGTCTCATAAATGTGTCTGATCAGCCCTGGATCTTTGACAGGTCAATTGGTCAATGCGCAAACTTGGGAAACAACTGTGATTGGGGTAAATGGAACGGAAACATCGATCGATTTCCTGTCGCTATATTTGTATTGGGGAGACGTAGATATGTGTGGCAACGTCATAAACCACACACCTATCATACGATCAAATAACTTTTATTAAATTTTCAACTTTGGTCGTTGCTGATAAGAATAGATTGTGCATGGTTCACTCGGTTAACTATCAAGAATTACCTAAATAATGGTATCTCGCTTGACACGAAGAACGCTCCATTTGACAACGGGATTAGAATGTGTGGACGACAATGTTAAATAACTGCTAGGTGTAGCAATTTGGATCTCTCAGCAGCTAAATGTACTCATCAAGCTGTCATTTCAAGCGCTGTTTATCCCAGAAAGAGGCTTACAGAGGCGTGATAATTAAACCATTTGTTAAACCAAGTCTTGTCTGGAACTTACGACCCCTAGTTGCATGCAGGAGGGTAGAAAATCAAGTAAATGAGGTCACGTGTTACTTCAAGTCACCCAGTCTGAGGGTATCGTTCGATAGCTTCCTTTACCGCATAGATATTGAACTTGCAATAACCACATATCATACATCTTATTGATTGGCATAGAGATTTGCAAATCATGACTTAGGCGAACATTTAATATACAATATGTTTATTCAGATATCAAATAAGCATTGGGTATGGATCATAACTACAGATTAATAAATGCCAAAATATAAAAACTGTATGTATGTATGTATGCATGTGTGTGTGTGTTGGTAGGTGTGTATGTATGTATGTATGTATGTATGTATGTATGTATGTATGTATGTATGCATGTATGTATGCATTTGTGTGTGTATGTATGTATGTATGTATGTATGTATGTATGTATGTATGTATGTATGTATGTATGTATGTATGTATGTATGTATGTATGTATGTATGCATGTATGTATGCATTTGTGTGTGTATGTATGTATGTATGTATGTATGTATGTATGTATGTATGTATGTATATACACGGTTTTTTGTTATTACTATTAGTGATATATTATGACATATTTGATACTTACCACTTTTTAACCGCCTTGTAAACAACTGAAAAAATCCAGGATCCGTTGCATCAAGAGAACCACACACATCCAAAATTTCGGGAATTTCACAGTCTTCTAATTTAACAATCAACATACGCTGTTTGTGCAAACTGGTAGCAGTGAGATTTTTCAGAATTTCTTGAAATTCCGGCCATGTTTCTTCCACGTATTTTTTCGACAGCACCAGCACAACCCGTTCACTCAACATAACAGCACACAACAGATTCTGACTGATGCTCAACCGCCTGTTGAACTTCTCACACAGATAGTACGTCTTGTACGTATAGGGGGGTGTTTGGAGTTTGTGTACGGTGTCCTTCACCCATTCCACGTCCGCTGGGCAGTGTGAGAAGAACACGTGGTAGCGGTACAGGTCACTGAGGGATGGGGCCGCGCACTGGTCATCGTCCTCGAAGTCCACACAACTGTCCACCAGCGACTCCTCCGCAAGAGATGCCTCTTCTCGGTACAAATGGTATCCGTTCTCTGACTGATAATCACCCGTGAGGTAAATAGTATCCTCTTGCGGGGTCTCCCGGGGTATCAGGATCTGATGATCTGGAAACGATAGACATAAATTTAGAGAATATTGTTTTTCGCCGCGTCACAGAAATGGATTCACAAACTCTACCATGTTCGGAGTGGAACATACGTCTTCGGAGTGACGTTTTAACCCCAAAGCAAATCTGTATTGAAATTTGTAAAACGTTATGAGATGTACATTTCCTAAAATAAACTTTGAAACATGTTTTGCATTTTTGGCCGTTTTTATTCAGTTGTTAAATTTCAATGAAATTATGTTGAGGGGATACATCTCCTTCCCGTCTCTATTGCTTAACGTGGCGTGAAGGGAGAGCCCTGAACGAACACGCAAACATCTATATCCATATTGTCAGCTTGAGATAATAGAAACAAGGTAATCCAGAACAGTATTGTTCACATACAAGCTTGTCATTCGTCATAAACATCCATGTGTTCGAAATGAACTCGTCGATGTATTTAAATCACAGTTCACAGAGAACTGATTAGACTAAAGCTTAGTCTCTAAATATATATAATTTTGACAGTAACAAACAAATCCATTTAAATTGAAATGGAGACCCAGAGAGCCAAGAAATTCTGAACCTTGTGAAATCTAGACTTGCATCATTGAGGGCTTTTGCATTGCAGGGAGGGCAAATGATGTAGTAGGGGAAATATGTGGTTCGGGGACTGTGAGACTAATTATTATAGGATAGGATATTTATATCACACAGCCTCATCCTCACAAGGTACCCATTTGCAAATGGGTGAACTGGGACACATAAGCACAATATTTTGTCCAACGATACTGCACGTTACTATACCCGCAACTAAGAACTGATGATCATATACGAGCATATTCCTCAATTCGGAGCTATGTAACAATTCAAACGTGTCGAACTACTCGTAGTTCGAAACAAACGGAGTTCCTCTTATACATTCCGCCATGGTACCATATTCTACATCAAGTTGAACGAATTTAAGTAAACGTGATTTAAATGAAAATTATGACAGATTTGCATATCTGGACCCGAGAAACATATTTTTTTCACGAAGTCCATTACAACGTTCATGCAAGTATGAAATGGTTTAATCCTCCGGCTATGGTTATACAATGAATTAACTCTTTCTGTCAAGAAACCCAATCACGTTTCCTGCTTCAGCGGAGAGATTACAGCAACTACATGCATCCGGTATCATCTGCCTCATCAGCTAATGGAACGTACCGGTATCACACTGATCCTTCTGGGATAGGACTTACGTTGCATGTGATGAAGTTATTTTAAATGAAACTACACCCACCAATGCACATTTCTGCAGCTAGTTTAATCTGATATTTGTTACTCGTCAAATGATTCTTTTCTTCGGGGAATCTATGATCGATATTTGGAACAATTAATATTGTTTTTGGATCACGTAATGCTCATTTCCATATTCTTTCTACAAGCACTTTACCGCCATCTAAGTCGACCAGTGTGTTTCTTTCATTGTGAGCGTACACAAAACATCTTACCATGGGAAATGGCAAGCTGCATGATAAACAATAGCCCTTTCATGGTAAACTGCAAGACATCAGTTGGAGAAGAGACAAAGAATAATGTTCCGTGATAATGAAAGAAAAGGGCAAACGTGCATCCAAGACTAAAACATACCTTTTGTTGGTTTCAGGATTAAGTGGCTCAAGCAGAAAGTGTGCTTGATGGAGTGATCGTGTAACAAATCAGAGTTCAAGCAGAGAGGATTGATCCCTTCTGAAGAATTGGGGCCATTATGTGTGGTACAACAAGCTTAATTAAAGATTCGGGGGCGGTCTAGTGATGGAAGCGTTTGCTCGTCTCGATGAAGACCCGGGTTCGATTCTCTGCATGTGTACAATGTGTGAAGCCAAACAGGTGCTCCACTGTTATCGCTGGAATATTGCTAAAATCGGCGTACAACCACACTCACTAACTCACTAATAAAAGATCCAGCAGAGATGCACAGAAGCTGCTGATGTGTGTGTAAGTGTGTGTGCATGCGTGGGTACAAGTGTTTGTGTGAGTGTGTGTGTATATATGTACATGTGTGAGAGGATGTGTACAACTGTACAATTAAGATACATATTACTGACTGAGTTTAGTTTTACGCCGCTTTTAGCAATATTCCAGCAATATCACGGCGGGGCACACCAGAAAATGGGCTTAACACATTGTGCCCATGTGGGGAATCGAACCCGGGTCTTCGGCGTGACGAGCCAACGCTTTAACCACTAGGCTACCCCACCGCCCCTAGATACATATTACAATGACTGCAACTACAACAGCTCAGTAAAACAGTAAATACACTCAATAATGACAACCAATACCCCTGGTGAACCAGGACACCAGGTTCATGAAGCTTTGCAAAATTCTGACACAAGACCTGTTTAAACGTGTGCAAATCATTTCGTTGTAAAATACATTATTGATGGCATAGGCAGTCATGGGAGTAAAATAGCTCATGTTTCCGCAGATCGCTAATCTGAAAAAGCGCTCTCATTGTTTGAACGTTGTCTATGTCGATATACATAACAGCTTACATTGATCAACCTGGGCACAATAAGTGCAGTTTAATCACATTTACACCAAACACACATGGTGAGTACTCAGGTGACAACAGGTGGGGCACATACAGTTATATTGTAGTAGATATTTTGCGTTCCTCATTTTCATTTGAACAATGTTGCCCTGTGGTTGTTCAAGTGAACAATTAATCGCCTCCGTGGTGTAGTGGTTAGAGCGTCCGCCCGGAGAGCGGAAGGTCGCGGGTTCGATCCCCGACCGCGTCATACCAAAAGACGTTAAAATATGGTACTTGTTGGTCCCTGCCTGGCGCTCGGCATTAATGGGTACAACAAGGACCGGTCGGCTCGGAGTCTAATGTGTCTGAGTGGGGTATTCATGCTTCACTGCGGCATGGTATCTCAGTGGGCTAGCACTATAAAACCAGCTTAAGTCTGGGCTAGTACAAGTAGCCGCACATACAGATACACACGCATGCACGTCGTCATATGAGCGAAATATTCTCAAGCACGACTCCTCACCTCACCTCAAGTGAACAATTACTTACGATTTCACAGGGGTAGGATACGCTCACCCGTTTGCATTAGGTATGTTGCTGGTTGATAGACATTGATGAAAAAAAAGCCTGAACCTTACAACGGATCCTTCTGTAGCAGAGTTCTCTTATGGATATCAGTCTTGTCTTGAAGTCTGTAACAAATGGTCTTGGAGACAGTGTGTAAGTGCGCTTTCGTCTATGTCCATTATGTCATTCGTAAAAGTGGCGGTGGGGTATCCTGGTGGTTAAGGTGTTCGCTATCCACGACAAATACCCGGGTTCGATTCCCAACATGGGCACAATGTGTGAAGATCATTTCTGGTATCCATACTCAACCATACTCAATCTCTCACTCGTGGAACATCACTCACCTTCATCTAAGAGTTCCGAGAGGCAAACACAAGAAGGAGAACAAACAGGCATTATCGTAGGATTATTCCAAACACAACCAGATGGATATAATGGTACCACGTCCACTTCGTGTGATCCAAACGTCCCACTAAAGACTCGGAACATACGTTGTGATTGCCCTCGGACTAGTGGCAAAATCACCACAAATGTGCCCTAATGAACACTTTGAGTTCTGGCGAGCCCTGGTTGATTTGCATTTGTTTTACAAGCTTGGTGTTGAAAGAGCAGCGAGACCCGTGGCTGGCAAATTACGGGGAAAGATTGACATCTTCACAGTGGTTATTACATTGCCGCACGGCAATAAAAGGCTGATCGTCTCTAATGTAGACGTTAAAACAGCTACATAGAAAAGAAGATGGTGATTAAAGAAGTGGCCAGGCGTTTGTGTACGCTCTGCTTGGTGAGAGCACTAACGGACTTTGATTGAAGGGCGTTACGTGCCCCACTTACAAGACGCTCTTTTCGTTTCCAAGCGGTTCATCAAGACTCGGAATATAAGTAACAAATAGTCCGCTTTCTTACATGGCTGAAATTTTCGATGCTGAGTATAGCTCGGAAGAAGAATAGTGATTCTTGATTGTACAAGACGTGGATGGCACTATTTCTGTCATTTCGTTCTGTCATTTTCATTTCATATCTGTCACTATTTTAAAACGTCTTCAGAAAATTGAGGATCTGGAGGCTGCTTTCCGGATACCGAGAAATACACGAAGAAAAAATAATAATAGGCAAACAGCTTCTCCTGATATGCTTTTTCAACAAAATGTGACAAAGTTTGAATAAGAGCGTCAAAATCATTTCAACGACTTGAAGAAATGTTTATTAAGGGCATAACCAGTCCTGCAATTCCGAATTCACCGTGAGCGTGTTTTATGAATCTCTTCAAATAGTAATGATACCATGTCTTCGTGAAAGAAGTCTGTCTTTCATGACAATCGTTACAAACACATGCAAATAGCGAGCGTCCATCGACCAAAACACAGATTATATGATACAAGACGTCGGAATTGCATCTGTTTCGGAAAGAATAGACCCGTGAAGGTTCGGGTTAGAATATTGATATTCAGTAACCCATGCTTGTCGTAAGAGGCGGCTAACGGGATCCAGTGGTCAGGCTCGCTGACTTGGTTGACACATGTCATCGGTTCCCAATCATGCTGTTGATCACTGGATTGCCTGGACAAGACTCCACCATATAGCTGGAATATTGCGGAGTAAAACTGAACTCAACACTCACTCTGAAATAATAGGTCAAATTCCATGTATTTATTGACAGTCATATACGACATGTTACGTAATCAGAATTTAGACTGCTGTATTACACACGGTTCTCTACTGTGACGACAGGTGTTGCATATACTGCTCCAGTGGCTGCATCAACATAAAGCCTTGTGTCAGAATGACACACGGACATGTCAAATGACGTAAAGGTTGTCAAGTACTCATTTCAAGCAGGAATAAACATATATGCGCCACATGTCGTTGTATACAGTTACACAGACTAGTCCATTATTGTTAGTTCGCATGTCGGGTCCACCAAGCTATGTTTTTAGGTTTGGCAGAACGGTGCCATTGCTCCTGGGTTTTCCGAATTTGGTAAATGTCTCAGACCGGCATAACCTCGGGCGTTCTCTTACATTAGTTAGTGAGTGAATTTAGTTTTACGCCGCACTCGTCAATATTCCAGCTATATGGCGCGGTCTGTAAATAATCGAGTATTGTCCAGCCAACCCAGTGATCAACAGCATGAGCATCGGTCTACGCAACTGGGATACGATGACAAGTCAACCAAGTCAGCGAGCCTGACCACACGATCCTGTTAGTCGCCTCTTACTCTCCCACATTAGATTGAGACGCCTTTTACTATCAAGCACACTGGACCCAGAAACTTTCTTGTCACTACTAAAGAATAGATCATTCCTTTTTGAAAGTTGTAAAGACCAAAGAGAATATCCACTATTTCAAACTTCGATGACCAACTGGAACCTTTGCCTGAGCCGTACATTTGCGTTAGTATGAGAGGTTTTTGTTTATTTTTGTTTTGTTTGTTTCTTGTTTTACGCCGCACTCAGCAATATTCCATCTATATGGCAGCTGTCTGTAAATAATCGAGTCTGAGCCAGACAATCCAGCGATCAACAGCATGAGCATCGATCTATGCAATTGGGATACAATGACATGTGTCAACCAATTCAGCGAGCCTGACTATCCGATCTCGTTAGTCGCCTCTTACGACAGGCAAAGCTATAGGTTGCTGACGACCAATTGTAACTGGTAGACTTCACAAGTTATACTTAAAGCATGGTAAGGGGTTGGAGGAAGGTCAAACAAGACAGTCCAATGACAATCAGGCAGACGAAACAGTTCAACACAGAACGGGTTCCGGTTTATGTATACAGAAACATCGTTCAGATTTAAAATATTCACTAAAGAGTGTTGCGTTCTTGAAAGCGTGGACACGCTAGGGGGACAACAATGGATGACGCCCACTAGTGCAACAGAACTCCAAGATGATGGCATCTGAAGACAGGTTATTTTTAACACTAATAAGCACCAGCTGTGCACCGTTGCTAAACGTTTTTCTGAAAGACAGCGCGCATTTTAAGGAAAGGTCTGACTTCATCACACACTAACGCAGTCTGATTTCAAGTGTTTTCCATTTGTCTGTGATAGTGTTTCCATAGTTTATCTGGGATTGAAAATGCTACGAAATTGTGGATTTCTCTGAGTGCACTGATACTCTGATTATCACAATGGGTTGTAAGAGGACATTCTACACCGATGATCCAGCAGGAATTATAGTAAAGATGAAATCGTTCCGTTGTATTATGTTGCCATTAAGAGTTATACTTACGTAAGATAAATAAATTATATTCACATTTATAAGACGACAGTCGATAACATGAATGTTCTATATGAGTAAACGATTTGGTGTAATGCTTGTAGCAGTATTTCAGTATCATCATGGCGTATCTGTTTGATGTGGGAGGAAGACCCGAAGTATGGTAGGTCTCTTGTGTTTACTATTTTGGTGACACTAACCAGTACAGGTTTGGTGCTGACAAACCTAGAAACAGAAACGGGATTCGAACCTACGGATTGTACAAATCAGTACACAGGGAATTGGGGCGCTTAGATGGCTGTGGCACTAGTACCTCAATGAAATGACACCCTGCCAAAAATGTGCCCATTCTGTAATTACGTCACGCGGGAGTATGAACGAGTTGGTGTTTTGTTCATTTCATCAACAATTTTCCAGTGATTGACATCATGAGCACCAATCTACACAGCTGAGATACGACGACATGCATTTACCAAGTCAGCCGCTAGTCTTCTCTTACGACAGGCATGGGTTGCTGAAGACCAATTCTTACACGGATCTTCAGGTAATATATAAACGACATGCATGGTATTTGGAGACAGTTGCACAATGATTCGTTCAATGTCTGATGACCCGAAAATAACCCCCTCTCGATGGACATTTGCGAAAATCAATGGCCTGACAGCATGGACTGTATGTAATGGGAGTCCAATTTGAAGTAAATCAGTTGGAATATTTTCGATGAAGCAAATTAGAGCCGATTTCAAGATGGCTGCCGCAGCACTACAGACTTCCTGTAGTTCTTGAACAGCATCAGCTTGGGCTGACTGGGATTAAATTTCCGTGTGGGGTGAATCAGCACTGATTCTCGGATTGTTAAATAACATCAGCTGATCGCAGGTCCACACTCACCTTCATCTAAAATTGGATTTACTTCTTCACTAATATGCCCAAATCGTATTTTCTTTCCGACTGATTTCCACCGACAGATATACAAGAGGCTAGGGACTGAGTCGGAAATGTCACGGAGACAGCGTATCAGGCAAGAAATGCTTTTTCCCAGTGATGATTTCCATTAGCTGAAGGAAAACAGCAGAAGATTCTGATCTCTGCCGATACGGTAATTCTAGACTGACAGACTTCGAGGCCCATTAAAGACCAATCGTAAAAGCAATGACACCAGATCGCATTTTTCTCTTCCTTTTTTTCTATTGAAAGAACTTGCATCTTTACCGACTCTTAAAGGTGTCAATTGAACCGAATTCATCGGAAATTAATGTCAACGTTTTACATTTTTGTCATTTTCGTCGATGTCGAAAAAGAAATTGAGTTTAAATGATCTGTTATCTTTACACCGCACACATGGATTCAGCCAGTATTAAACCAATTTTTACCACTTTTTGTAATGCATGCGTCATGACTCTCCTCGTAATCAATGTCCCATTCTTACTTTTTTCATCGTTAGTTGGGTCTTTGGTTTAAACCATGCCAGGACCATAATGTATTTTTTCACCAACATGTTCATTTTGGGAAAGAGGTGGTGGGGTAGCCTAGAGGTCAAAGCATTCGCCCGTCATGCCGAAGACCCGAGTTCGATTCCTCACATGGGTATTATGTATGGAGTTCATTTCTGCTAAGAGTCAAGGTGTCAGGTTACAGTGTCTGAATTGGATATCAGGGTTTAACAGTGGCATGGTATCTCAGGCACACACTCTCTCTCTCCCTCTCTCCCCCTCTCTCTGTCTTTCTCCCTCTCTTCTCTTTCTTTCTCTCTCCATATCTTGTCTCCCCCTCTCCCCTCTCGACCTCCCTATTTGCCTCTTTCTATGTCCCTCTTTCTCCCCTCCCTCTCTCGTTCTTTCTTTCTTTCTCTCATCAGTCTGTCGTGCTCGATAGCATGGGGATTGCCTTTCGCTCTCCTCTCTGTAGCTCTGACTGTCTCTTTCTTCCTCTCTCTCTTTTCGCTCTCCTTACTCCCACCGTCTGTCGTCTACGTCGTAGCATCTAAGGTTGCCTATGATTTCATTCATCATTTGCCAGGTTGCTGATTGAGTTACAGTCGGCATTTGAGCTGGAGTGAGTGAGTTTAGTTTTAAGCCGCTTTTAGCAATATTCCAGCAATATCACGGCAGGGGAAACCAGAAATGGGCTTCACACATTGTACCCATGTGGGGAATCGAACTCGGGTCTTCGGCGTGACGAGCGAACGCTTTAACCACCAGGCTACCCCATCGCCCCCATTTGAGCTGGAACACTTGTATATTACCGACTATGCATACGGCGTTAATTCTTCCATGGTATTAATTGTTTGTTCATTCCGTGTACATTAATCACACGGAAATGTGACTGTTGTATTTAATAGTATGCATTAGGTTTATTGCAGGTAATAAAGTTAACAAGTCACATTACATGACAATTGTAAATTATCTAAGAATTTTAGAGGAAATTTCGCCGATAGATACAAGATACATAATACCAGATTGACGAAAGAAAATAATTTTTTTCTAGAATATTCGAGAAGTACGAGTTCGAGTTTAAGAGGTTCGAGACACAAACACAGACAACAGCTGCTCATGCTAGAATCCGAACCGTTAACGCTGGTTTTTATTGATCTCTGACAGAATATACTTGATAACGCATGCACACAGCAATCCTAAAACAACCCAGACTTAAACGCCATAACAAATGTTCATTCATTGCAATATTTTATGAAATGCATGACCTGGTCAGTTTCATTCTTCGAATTCATGACAGCTGGTGAACGCCACAATCTGACTACAATCTAAACCGAGTCGTATTAATATTTATGCATGACATGAGAAACACAATCCCATATTTATTCACATAAAATATCGCAGGTGAAAGAGTAGATCTAGCAGCGATACTAAAACTGAGTTGGCAGAACAAACACACTGATAATAATACGTATAACAAACATGAAGCGGATGCAAGGATAAACACGTTTATGCAACTTGTCGCTACATCATTAGAATCCATACAGATGCTTTTAAGGTATTGATGCTGCATCTAAGCCAACAGATGGTGATTGTGTTTGCTCATTTATTGATTTCTCGATATCAAATCAGTCGTTGCTAGTTATGGCAATCTACTCGTTTTGATTTAAATATTCATACAATGACGTTGATATCCAAGTTCGTAAAGGAGGTTACAGACCCCAAATTACAATACAGTATTAGGGCACGAAGAAACTATCGTACTTATAATAAATATTCTTACATAAAATGATCATTTGGACATCGGGATATCAAGGCAACTCGTCGTATTACTTAATCAACGTGTGAAGAAACGTGAGTGAGTGAGTTTAGTTTTACGCGGCGTTTACCAATATTCCAGCAATATCACGGGGAAGGATACCAGAAATGGGCTTCACACATTGTACCATGTGGGGATTCGAACACGTGTCTTCGGCGTGACTAGCTAACGCTTTAATCACTAGGCTACCCCACCGCACCGCGAAGAAGCGTACTTTTCATAGAGACCCGGCAGTGAATGGGTACCCGGTAGGAGGAGATAATATAAACCTCCTTGTGCGTCATGAGCAGTTTGAAATGAATGATCTCCAGGGAGCAGTGTATGAAATTCAAGAGCAAACTGATACAATGACCCCCAAAATATTTTGTGGCGATGTTGAGCAGGAATCCAAATTGGAGTCCAAGGGTTTAATGTAAGAACTCCATGTTATATCAAAGGTTCCTTATAGTAAATATCCAGATGCTAGGCTGTCCAAATTGAGGGGGTCAGTTGTCACTCCATAAAATGTGTTCCTTTCCGAGGCGGTGGGGTAGCCTAGTGGTTAAAGCGTTGGCTCGTCACGCCATAGACCCGGGTTCGAATCCCACATGGATACAATGTATGAAGCCCATTTCAGGTGTCCCCCGCCGTGATGTTGCTGGAATATCGCTAAAAGCGGCGTAAAACCAAACTCGGTCAGTCAGTCAGTGTTCCTTTCCATCATACCTGCTTCTAAATGCCACTTAAAGAACGGGTCAAGATCATGGAGGTGTTGCTGTATTTGTCTTTTCAGCAATATCTCAGCAGTATTTCAGCAACGTCAGATGAAATGGGTCGAGAATAACAGCAAGACTGCAGTGAGTCCTGAAATGGATTGCAAATAGCCGCATGGCTGCTGTTCCGTGTTAAAGGGGCGCGTGGGGGTAGCCTAGTGGTTAAAGCGTTGGCTCGTCACGCCGAAGACCCGGGTTCGAATCCCCACATGGGTACATTGTGTGAAGCCCATTTCAGGTGTCCCCTGCCGTGATGTTGCTGGAATATTGCTAAAAGCGGCGTAAAACCAAACTCAGTCAGTCAGTCAGTGTTAAAATAACTATAAAAACAACAACAACCCCCCAAAAACCCTACCCCTCCCAAAGAAAACAAAAAACAAACCCCAAACAAACAAATGAAACGGGCCACTGTGTACTGATAAGATGTTAAAAGGTGTACTCACCGTCATCCATCCCTAGTGCTTGTGTGGCGGCTCTTCCTCTATCTGTGTCCACATAGCGGCGAACTGCAACGTAGAACAACACTACAGACTATTATGAAACATACAGCATTTACTACATACCTGTAGTACACAGGCTCAGCTTCCAAATACATGCAACAGCCCTCGAATCGTAACACTGCTGCATTGTAGTTTTAGTCAGTATCATGACAACACCAACCTCCGACTATATCAGTCATAACAGGTCATCACGATTTGATCTATCCACAGGCCTACGACATGGCGTGGAAAATCAAAGAAGCCAAGCATATCACTCCCATTGAACGGCATCAGAGATTCTGTGCTATTGTTTGGCTCATTTCTTAGTGATAGAATACCAACCACTGTCCATCGCTGTAAGCCGTACTTGTGCTGTAGTTAGGCTGAACTGTCAGCGGTGAGCATATGGTCTGGCACAGAAGGTTGTCGTATATTTAGTTCTAAACGCATCGAGGTTCTGAGGTTACTGGCGACAGGTGTTCTTGGTATAGATGCTGTGAATATTTTAATGTTATGATTAGACAATTGAAACTGAACGGTGTGTAGGTGTATGAGATTGCGCTTTGTGCTTATTCTTGCCGTGTGGGTGTGTTCACTGACTCACTCATTGACTCACTCACTCACACATACATACACACTCACCGACCCACTCACACACTCACTCATTCACTCACCCACCCACACACTTTCACTCACTCACCCACTCACTCTCACTTAAACACAACACAATATTAAACAACACGATACCAAACACAGGCAGACCTCGTTTTTTCGTTGTGTAAGTGAAAAACTGAACCATTTTGTCACTAGAAACACGAAAAAGTGACATAGTCCTTAAATTATATACTTGATTAAAAGTAGAATAATAGCTTATTACCAAATACATATAGGGCTCTTATTGCCGCATTTTGTTACTGGGAACAAACACTAAACTGTCTTTAAATAGTCAGATTTGATTTGTAACTAAATACCTGACACGCACAGAACAGTTTGACCTTTTAGAAGTAAGCAACTTATGTAGTTTTCAGATAAAACTTGTCTTATTGAATTATTAAACCACATTTTTTCTCGATTGCTCACAAACGGTATTGATTATCTGATCAATATATATCTCAGTTAGTATTTGATTGAGGGTTTAGCAATGTCACGTTTCCATATAAGAGAACAATATAAGAATATGTCAATCGAACACGTCCATACGCCTCGATGGTCTGTGCAGTTCATGCGAAGTCAATCCAGCAATCCCAGACAAATTAGGGTGCTGCGTTTTCTAGAATGTTCTGATGAATGTTTGTGTGTTCTGAATGTTTTCATAAAAGTGTGTGAACTCTGTTGATTACTATCATCTTCTTAAGGTGAGTGAGTTTAGCTTTATGCCGCTTTGAACACTATTCCAGCAATATCACGGCAGGGGACACCAAAATTAGATTCACACATTGAACCCATGTGGGGAATCGAACCCGGGTCTTCGGAGTGTCGAGCGAACGCTTTAACCACTAGGCTACCACACCACAAATTATATACCAATATATAAAACTATTAAAATGGATAGAACTGCAATGATATATCTGAGTGAATATAGTTTACGTCTCTTTTAGCGATTTACCATCAATATTACGGCTGAGGACACCAGCTGTTGACAACCAGGCTACATCACCCAGGCACACATCACACTACATCACACCCGAGACCATCTGAGAGGGCAATGATAGACGTGCATGATGATGGAACTACATCATCCTCTTAAGTCATTCGGGGCGGTGGGGTAGCCTAGTGGTTAAAGCCTTCGCTCGTCACGCCGAAGACCCGGGTTCGAATCCCCACATGGGCACAATGTGTGAAGCCCATTTCTGGTGTCCCCCGCCGTGATGTTGCTGGAATATTGCTAAAAGCGGCGTAAAACCAAACTCAGTCAGTCGTCATGCTGAAGACCCAGGTTCGATTCTCCACATGGGTACAAGTGTGAAGCCCATTTCTGGTGTCCCCCGCGGTGATATTGCTGGAATATTGCTAAAAACGGCGTAAAACCATACTCACTCACTCACTTTTTACTCATAGAGAGATCCGTGAAGATCCGGGTTAGAATTGGTCTTCAACAAGCTAAGTTTGTCGTAACTGGCGACTAACGGGATCGGGTTGTCAGGCTCTCTGATAAGACTGACACAAGTTATCGCATCCCAATTGCGTAGATCGATGCTCGTGCTGATCACTGTATTGTCTTGTCCAGACTCGATTATTTACAGACCCCCGCCATATAGCTGGAACGGCGTTAAACAACTCATGAAATGAGGACGGACTGGTAGTCTAGCGGTTCGCACGTCACGCCGAATACACGTGGGTATTCGTTTCTTTAATTTGCTCAGCAGTTTACCTTTACTCAATAGAAATGAGTGAGTTGGGTTTTACGCTGCTCTTAACAATGATAATTCTATTATCTCATAAACACCAGAAACGGGAACCAAACCCTGGAATTCGGTGTAACGAGAGAACACCTCAACCACTTGGCTAACCGATCACCTCCTCAATATAAGGACAAGCATGTTTGATTCTATTTTTACAGGGCCGAAGCTGTACATGATAGCAAGCTGATGTTATTTATTCCAAAAGGCGAGATAGCCTTCAAGCAACAGGTGGCCGATTCATTATTTTGATATACGATGTAGAAAATACATACAATTAATTATCGCTTTTGTGTTGTGATACTGCCATCGCAAATGTGCGGCACGTGGGCCAAATATGATAATGCTTCGTGGAAACATATTTGACATATTTGAAGTCACGTGATGCAGCCCTCCGTTGCTATAGCAACTTTGTGATATCGAACAGGTGTCGGAATGCTAACCCACTGTTTATAGAATAGGAAAGTTATGTTCGCTTGGGTTTTGTTTAAATCTGCTTTCAGCAGGAAGCACAGTATATGCCGACGGCTATTTAACCGAACTGAAGCAAACAATCAGATGATTGATATTATGAACACACAATCAACAAGTTTACGGAGCTTGAGTGTGTTTTCATCCCATCATTAATGTCACCACTTACGACCAGGGTCCCGATCCACAAAACGTTCGTAGCGCTCTGACATTCGTAACTATAGAGTTACTACAGGTCGTAACCTAACGAACGCTTTGTGGATCGTGACGAGCTCAGGATGATTTAACCTGGGTCCGAATAGGATTAACAGCATATAGATGTAAATAATTTTATTTTATAATAATATACTGTTCACCGAAGGATTTTGAAAGGTCCATTTCTGTACGCGTTCTTAACTGATCGTACCACAGTGTGTAAACAAAATTTTCCATTGCCTTTGGATACCACCATTGCCATACCCTTTAGACATTGTTGTTGACAAACCACTAAAACGACAGATATGAACTAAGGAAAAAACATGTCGTGGGAGTTCCTCTCATTAGACTTTCCTTCGAAGCTATCCGTAATCTGTTCTCGTACAAATTGTTTGTTGTCAGGATTTACAAACAAAAACAGACTTGTTCACTTGACATGTTCTAAAAACTAGACTATGTGTCTTAAAACGTGCTCGAAGAATTACTTCCCTGTTCACGATTCAATAGGAAAACTGAGTGCGAGAATCCCAGTGACGTAATTTGCAAGCAACCACTTTGATACCATCTGCTACAGCAGCGACGGGCGTTGCTCCTAGGTACTTACAGTGCAGTCATACGTAGGAATTGAGGCAATATCTCCTCAGTGGTAAATATTAAAAAATGCAATAACGGGAACAATAGGTTGGGTTCTTGCGAGTGACATTTTTGTTCATTAAACTGCCTCGTCCTGGGTTCCGTTGTAGAAACGACCTCAGTCGTAAGTCTATGTTAAGGTATGGGAATTACGGCAACCGTAGCGCTGCAACTGTCGTAGTCTATGTTAGGGTATTGGGATTGGACAATCGTAAGTCTATGATTGTCGTAGCCCTGCAACTGTCGTAGTCTATGTTAGGGTATTGGGATTACAATAACCTCAGCGCTACGATGATCGTAAGTCTATGTTATGGTTTGGGAATTACGACAACCGTGGCGCTGCGACTGTCGTAGTCTATGTTAAGGTATTGGGATTACGATAACCTTAGCGCTACAGTGATCGTAAGTCTATGTTAAGGTATGGAAGTACGTCAAAGTTAGTGCTACGATAATCGTAAGCTATGTTAAGGTATGGAAGTACGTCAAAGTTAGTGCTACGATAATCGTAAGTCCATGTAAAGGCTTGTGAATTACGACAACCTCAGCGCTAAGATAATCGTAAGTCCATGTAAAGGCTTGTGAATTACGACAACCTCAGCGCTAAGATAATCGTAAGTCCATGTAAGGCTTGTGAATTACGACAACCTCAGCGCTAAGATAATCGTAAGTCCATGTAAAGGCTTGTGAATTACGACAACCTCAGCGCTAAGATCGCTTTGTTCAACAGCACTATGACTGGGCAAGAAAAGGTTGGGCGAAGTATACACTCTTTCTTGTCTGGTGAATTTGCTTCTGAGAATATAGTCTCTGTCTAAATCAGCAACGAGTCACCTACAAATGGTTATATTGAGGACAGGAAGACTGAAAATACCACCATGAGCACGGGGACAGGACGTCTTTGCCACACCAAAATGACCACGTTTCAGCTAAACTGGTATTAAATATCGTACGTTAGCATCAAGCCCTGTTTACGACAGCTCAGCACAATAAATTATAGATTTAGCATTAACCAGCACCGTATTTGAAGGTTATTGGGTGTCCTTTGTGTGGCCAGGTGAATAACCTCGGGGGGTTGGAATATACCTATTTAAAAAACACATCGGAATCATGCAGGCACCTGGTGTGCGGTGTAATTACAGTTCTCTTTGTTGTGCTGGAGACAATCTAATGGTAACCACTGAATGGACCCTTGTGCGTCACAAAAATAATATGGTGTAGTGAAATCGTTGAGGGAATCGATCGGCGAGCAAAAAATAATAATTAGAAACAAAATAACCAACATCGGAAAGCAGATATATTAAACTGGGACGATAATGGACCTGGTACCTATTTTCAGCTTCGGCTTAGATGTTGTATTTAGTACTTTGTACAATGACATCGTCTGTCTCTCTCTCTCTCTCTCTGGAGGTACAGGAGAAAGGTTTTGTTATCATGAAATCAATTAGCACTTTACAAGATGTCGGTACAATAATTTGACGACATTAAGACATTTAAGAAATATAAACATTAAATATAAACTGATAAATATACAAGCCGGTGTAAAATTCGGCACACAAAAATACAGTCACTCTCAAAGACACTTATCTAATATACATATGAATTGTGAAATATTCTTGATTTCATTTACATTTCGACATGCTCGACAATGTTTTGGAATTTATGATATAAGGGAATTGTGCATATTTATTTGAGATAAGTCTGGATTCATTGAAAGCTTCACGTTTAAACAGGTTGTGAAATGCATCGGCTATAGCTGGCGACATACATATTTACATATCCTAAAATTTCTCCTTATACCAAACCAACGGCCAACTTCAACATACATATTATGGTTACAAGTTTTATATTATATATGTAACCAAGACATATAAGACGTAATTGGAATTATTAATATGGCTGCATTCGTAGTCTTCGTCACCACTGCACTGTACATTGACTTTTCAGCCGTCTTGTACCTCTCTGTCACTGTCAAATACTCTGTATGACACACACAACCTTAACTGACCGTGTTTGCCATCATATCAGTTAGTCCAAGGTACTGCCATTGTTTCTTTACCTGTACATTGTTGTCTCTTCAAATGTCCATTGTTGTCTAGATCTATGTGTGTGTGTGTGTGTGTGTGTGTGTGTGTGTGTGTGTGTGTGTGTGTGTGTGTGTGTGTGTGTGTGTGTGTGTGTGTGTGTGTGTGTGTGTGTGTGTGTGTGTGTGCTCACATTTATACTGTCAGATAGTCCGGTATACCGACTGTCTGTGTTGGGGCGACCGCGAGCAGGATAATGCCGTTCGTAGGAAACGCTTTGAGGTTGAGCTGGAACTCCGCTCACCTCATATATTTCTGAATCGGCAACCCAGCTCATTGCTGTCTTGTGTATTTGTTTATAATGTATTGTATAGCCAACTAAAGAAGTCTGGACTCAGCGTATTGCTCATCTTATTCTGAGTGAGTTCTCATGTCGATATATACGCGTTGACACGTACACGAGGGGCGCACTGAAACTCATCCAATCTTAGTCTCAGAGAATACCACACGAGACGTGATCTCACTTTCATTAAGTTTCTAGGTGTAATTAATGATACGTGTTTACTATTGGAGTCCCTACCACAAGGCTTGAGGGTAAAGGTCATTCTATGTTTCTGTACGGAAAACGTCCGATGTAAATGTGTCTGAGATTTCAAAGGTGAAAGCTGCTGTAATTGACACTTTCAAGTGAATGAGTGAGGTAGTTGGATCTTAATAATCCCTTTGCATTCTCACAGCAGGGAAGCAACATGACCGAAATTGAACTCATTTGGGAATTCAAAACCGGTCTTCGCTTGACGAGCGAAAGCTTTAAACACTTTCAAAACCTCAAATTATGGACAGATTATGAGACAACATGCACAAATATTATAACCATTAAAATGTTTATTGGTAATTCAAGACAAGCAGATAGTTGTTATCAAACCATAGCCCATGTGCCGTTCCTAATGAAATGTGAACGAAATATTCAAATTCTTGAATTGTTATGTCTGGGAATATATTAACCTTTAATACAGGGGGCGTTCTTTCTATTTTGGATCTCACAAATTGATGTAAAGTTTAAATTCTAAGTAAAAGTGAAAGTATCTTCTAATTCATCTGAGCATAAGACGAAACAGTAAACGACTATAAGTGTAACTGTAGCAAACAATCTAAACATATACACCATTAAAATAGCGACAAAAGCAATTATAGGTTCAGAACAAATACTTGCTAACAGCAGTGTCCATTGCCTGATTCGGACTATAAGTATCATTTGAAATATTATCAAATACTGATGACACAAGGTGTTCGAGTAAAGGCTAGGTGGCGCCAAACACATGCAATGACCTACGCATAAACAAGAGAAATATTGGGTACATTTAAATTATGGAATTACATCAGACATAAATTTGGTCACTGCAATTTTAAAATCCCCTCTACAAGTTTAACATACCGTACATAGGCATTAATAGGTATGACCATGTTGAAACAAACTTTGAGCAAGATTTCAAAACTTACGTGGCCTCACACAAGACTCGATTTCTTAAACCGACCTGGGGCATCTTAGTCATTCTGAGGACCCTGGAAGATCCGGGTTAGAATTGGTCTTCAGTAACCCATGCTTGTCGGAAGAGGCGACTAACGGGATCGGGTGGTCAGGCTCGCTGACTTGACTGACACATGTCATTGCATCCCAATTGCGTAGAACGATGCTCATGCTGTTGATTACTGGATTGTCTGGTTCATGCTCGATATTTGACCGCCCGCCATATAACTGGAATACTGCTGAGTGCGGCATCAGTCAGCAAACAACAGACAAATAGTCATTCCGAGACCCTTTGTTGTAGCAGTCCTCCGTACTGAATTATATATAACAATAGACAACTGACTATCTACATCAGGATGTCTGTCTTCCAGCTGCAGTACCTGGAGCCCAGAGAGCAACAAGGATGTTACTATATATAGGGAGATGCCCACGCTTGATTAGCTAGAAGAGACATATGATTTTGTTCATAAAAGAGTAACATAAGTTGAGTCATAGCCATATTCTGTACACAAGGCAGAGTTAAATGTATCTCCAGTGTATGTTTCACGTGTAGATTGCGATAATATGATGTGCTCATAAAACAACATTCCTTCGGGTTCTATTCCCATTTATGTCGGATTCAATTTATAACGACTATTTCGCAGATCCCACACTGTGAATTGGTTGGAATATTTCTAAATGCGGCGTAAAACCGTACTCACTTACTCATCAGGAAAAACGTATTGACTCAGTTTTGGTGCCAAATGTGTATTAAACTGAACGAATATTAGCATTGGCACAATAACATAAAACACATAAACATGCACAATGTGCGCCGTTATACCACGGTAAGCACTGTAAGCATTGTAAGCATTGTGTATTCATGGTAGACAGTAAAGATATCATAATTCTGAAAACGCTTCCAAGAATTCTCGTAACAAATAAAGGCCAGCAGGTTAACCTAAGTCTACAAATCTAATAATTTTCGAACATTATTTAGACATCATTTTTTCTAAGAAAACATATATATATGAAAATGTTGATGTCTTGTACTTGCATTCGATTGTTCAATGTAAGCAGCACACGGAGGTTCTCCAAAACACATGTCCAGAATGCCAAGGCTCTAGGGACATTTGGTAAGTCTGTTTGACATACACATATTGAGACATCAGCTAAGATTGTGTTATATGTATCTATTGATTAAATGCCACTTCACGATGAACCCAGATTGGCTTTAGGGGACACTGTCAGAACACATGTCTGCGCTGAATGTCATCGCATTGAATCTTGTCTTCAATCTTGTCATTCAATGATTACCAAAAGAAAGGCCGTGACCTACAGATAAGGACTCAAGCACCAGAGAAACATGTGACAAGATGATTTAGACAGACATATCATATGACCAGAAACTTTATGAAAATCATTTTTTATGATATTCCGGTTTTTATCAAGAGAATATTATGTAATGTAAAATAAGATATTGGTGTTTAAGCATCTTTGTTTTCTTGTAAATACTGTTCACAGATTCACCTAATTCTTTCAGTTCTATTTTAGATTCAATGTCCTGAGTGGGTGAGTGAGTGGGTGTTAATATGAAGACTATTTCAACTATAAATGTATAGTGAAAGAAGTCCTGGAGGAATATACATGAAAGGTTTACCTAGTTCGCAAAACCTACACGCCTACACGTGGAAATAATACAAGACTCTGATAAAATTATACTCGATCGTGTTAAAGAGACACATTATCTTTATTTATGGACTGGAAATAGACGTTATAAAAGTAGTCGCGTAACTGCATACTCTATATATAAGACGTTATCATGTTATTCAATATGTCATTCAGGGGCGGTGGGGTAGCCTAGTGGGTAAAGCGTTGGCATGTCACGCCAAGACTCGGGTTCGTTTCCCACATGGATACAATGTGTGAAGCCCATTTCTGGTGTCCCCCGCCGTGATATCGCTGGAATATTGCTAAAAGCGGCGTAAAACCATATTCACTCATCTCGAAATATGATTCAAATGAACATTGCCACGTGGCATCATGTGATCTATCAGAAACATTCACTTGTTCGAGTTCAACAAGGGAAAAGCTCATTTCGTACATCTTCCGCAGTGATAATCTTGGAATATTGCTAAATGCGGCGTAAAACTCAATTCACTTACTCATCACCGAAACACTAACGAATCAACGTTGTTTATATCAAATTCGAATGTATTTAAACAGAACGGATATCAGATTAGGTCCAATGCTTGACGAACGAAACAAGTATCACATGTGATATTATGCTACATGTACAGAGTCTTTGAACGGCATTTAGATCCGGGTTAAAACTGGTCTTCAGTAGCCCATGCTTGGTCGTAAGAACGGACTAACGGGATCGGGTGGTCGGGCTTGCTTGACACATGCTATTTTATCCCAGCAACGTAGGTCGATGCCAATGCTGTTGATCAATGGGTTGTCTGGTCCAGGCTCCATTATTTACAGACCGCCGCCATATTGCTGGAATATTGTCGAGTGCGCCGTTAGACAACATCCAGTCCAAACCAATTGAACCGCATTTAGAGCATGTACAGCGATCATAGAATATGATGATTCTGAAAACACTACTAAAGACTTTCTATAACATATGCACCCGTGAAGGTCCGGGTTAGAATGAACCTTCAGTAACCCATGCTTGTCGTCAGAGGCGACTAACGGGATCGGGTGGTCAGGCTCGCTGGCTTGGTTGACACATGTCATCGGTTCCCAATCGCGCAGATCGATGCTCATGCTGTTGATCACTGGATTGTCTGATCCAGGCTCGATTATTTACAGACCGCCGTCATATAGCTGGAATATTGCTGAGTGCGGCGTTAAACTAAACTCACTCACTCACTCACTCTATAACATATGCACACCAGTAGGTCAATTTGAATATAAGTATATAATCTATAAGGTATAGTATAAGTATCTTAAGATACTACACAACTATGAGCAAAAGACTATAATGAAAGTAAATCTCCCAAGAGTAAGTGAGTTTAGCTTTACGCCGCTTTTAGCAATATTCCAGGAATGTCACGGCGGGGGACACCAGAAATGGGCTTCACACAAATCTCCCAAGAAGGACATTTGAAGTTAATTAATCACAACGAGTTTTCCAAACACAAACATCCCAAATCGTATCCTTTCATAATTTAGTTCCCTCTGACCTCAAAATCAATCGTTGTTGAGACATTTCAGAATGTTTAATATTGTGCAGTGAACATGAGCAATACATGGTGTTTATCAAAGGACTAGACAGCTTTCATAATTTTGAATTACGTCATGGTGTGCATGTAAGGTATTAATTACAACGTATCTCCCGGAAGAGAGCCTGTATGGGTCAGCAATGCTTTATTGCTTTGAGAAGTATTTCAGTTATATCACGTCAACCCTTTTTGAATTATTTCAGTTATACCACGACAACCATTTTTGAAGTATTTCAGTTATACCTCGGCGATCCTCTTTGAATTATTTCAGTTATACCACGACAACCATTTTTTTAAGTATTTCAGTTATACCACAACTACCCTCTTTGAAGTATTTCAGTTATATCACGGCAACCATTTTTTAACTGCTTCAGTTATACCACGGCAATTCTCTTTGAAGTATTTCAGTTTTATCACGGCAACCCTTTTTGAAGTATTTCAGTTATACCACGGCAACCCCTTTGAAGTATTTCAGTTATACCACGGCAACCCTTTTGAAGTATTTCAGTTATACCACGGCAACCCTTTGAAGTATTTCAGTTATACCACGGCAACCCTTTGAAGTATTTCAGTTATACCACGGCAACCCCTTGAAGTATTTCAGTTATACCACGACAATTCTCTTTGAAGTATTTCAGTTATACCACGGCAACCCCCTTTGAAGTATTTCTTTGGCGATCCACTTTGATTTTTCAGTTATACCACGGCATCCCTTTTTTATTTCAGTTCTACTCACGGCATCCTCTTTGATCTCTCTCTCTGTGTCTCTGTGTGCCTCTCTGTCTCTTTCTGTTTGTCTGTCTGTTTCTCTATAATACCGTTATACAGTTCTTACTCGTACGGCTCATGTGTTTGATCAGCCTTAAGTTACATTCAGGGACTTAGTAAGGTTTTCATGGCAGACATAAGCAGGACATTTCCAAACGCCTTTTGGATGAGTACTAAACACATGTTATGATATTGTCAAAAACAACACAATATGCTGGGACGGTTACTGAACAAAGTGACACTGGGTAGACTTCTACCACTTTGTCACCTGATCACGAGATGAGACATGAAGAATGGACAACCCTCTAGCAGAAAGACAACAATGCCAACGAACCCATGATACTGGCCCAGAGAACGGGACAAATATGCGCAGAACTGCGTCGTCTTTGGCAACCGTGTCAAGACAATTCCAAGTTGAAAAGTCAATGTTCTAATCTGGACGACGTACAACACTAACAAGATAACATCCCTAAATTAGCTTATATACTGACAAAACTACCAGAGAAGCAATTGGGTGTTTATAAAAATACACCTCAACCGTATATCGATCCAGATTTGCATGTAACCCGCACTGGCAATAGAGGTAATCAGTACTACATAACCCTAATTGAATTGAGTAGATTGTAAACCGACGCTACATACCGTTTAAGAAACAACCAAGCATTCCATTTCACGAACGATACATATAAAGTACTTACGTCAAGCTATCGTCTGAGGTATGCCTCCAAAGCCATGTCTCCCTGGTGTAACTTTGATACTGATGAAGCTATAGATCAACGATGCTACTGCACCGAGACATCGATCTTAGTCATGTGTTTCTGCCCTCTTATAGCCTAGCTGGATCACCTGTGGTCGGCTTAGCCAATTAGGGCAGTCCATCCTAAACCATACCTGTCTACTCAGGTGTGGCACTGAAGGCGGTGCCTTTCAAGTCGTGGAACTAATAAAGCCTGAAAATGACACGGTTGAAGGTTGGGGTTATAATAATTCGTGGATCGATTTATCTCGATACGTGTAAACAATGCCATTAATGGTATGGTGTTGAGAGCCAGCAGTTGCTTCTGTTAGTAATCAATAAGCATTCTGAATAACAATGTTCCCCTTACACGGCATGTGTATGGTAAATGCCATATATGCTGTATATATTATATAATGGCGGCCAATGAGAGGGATCTCCTGGGGGTCGCAGGTTGGAATTGGCAATCAGCAACCTGTGTTTCTCGTAAGAGCCGACTGAATGAATCGGGTGGTCACTTTTGTCATA
Source organism: Haliotis rubra (assembly GCF_003918875.1). Classification (NCBI taxonomy): domain Eukaryota; kingdom Metazoa; phylum Mollusca; class Gastropoda; order Lepetellida; family Haliotidae; genus Haliotis; species Haliotis rubra. Next base: position 172,467 of record NW_025765229.1, on the reverse strand, counting down.
TAGGGGTAGCGTGTCCTTGTATCCATACGTTATGGTTCGTTGTCATGACATTGGTTACTGGATTGTCTTGTACACTAAAATTTGAATATTTACAGATTGATGTCATGATTAAATAATAACAATAATAATAACAGCCTGAGGGTCTCAGAGCTAGATTACAAATTTAGGGTCATAGGAACATTATCGCAGAACTAAATTAAGACTGACTGACTGACTGAATTCGGTTTTACGCCGCTTTTAGCAATATTCCAGCAACATCACGGCGGGGGACACCAGAAATGGGCTTCACACATTGTGCCAATGTGGGGACTAAATTAAGAACTGAAGGTCATTGGAACACTTTCTCAGAACTAGATTATGAACTTGGGTCCTATAAACATTATCTGAGAACTAGATTAGGAACTGGGGGTCATAGGAACAATATATCCATATTAGGGCATGAAATAGTCAGGAATATTCCCTAGTATGACTTATTTATACGACACCTTCTCCTCGATACACAGCTATCCATTTCCCCATGACACCTTGCTTCATAAACTAATTATACAATTTCCCTCGTCGCCTAAAGGGAGTATTTGATATCTGCTACTTGAATTATACAAGAGAAACAGAAGTCCCCATGAAGGTGCCCTAAAAGAGAGCCCAGCAATTATCTGGGACCAGAAGCGACAGCTATAAGACGTAAGACGATCAATGATGTTGATCTTGCATACGTGGTGCTGACAATTCCTCCAGGTTTCAGACTTGCCTTACACTGCAAGTCTGTGCTTACGGGTGTGGGGCTCGATGGAACTTGGGAGCGGGATGTGATAGGTCGAGTGGAAGGTAGCTGTGTGTACAGGTATTGGACGACATTATTACCTTTGTGGATGTGGGTTTTGGGAGAATGTGGGTTTGGGTTTGGATTAGGTTGGGGTAGATGGGAGATGTGGTATTGTATAATCAAGGAAGTCATCTGGATGTGGTTTTGGTAGAATGTGCACGTGGGTGCGGGTTTGTGTTAGGTTTGGGTAGAAGGGAGATGTGGTATTGTATAATCAAGGAAGACATCTGGATGTGGTTTGGGTAGAATGTGGCTGCGGGTTTGTGTTAGGTTTGGGTAGAAGGGAGATGTGGTATTGTATAATCAGGGAAGTCATCTGGATATGGCGTTTGGTAGAATGTGGCTGCGGGTTTGTGTTGGATTGTGGTAGGAGGGAGATGTGGTATTGTTAAATCCAGGAAGACATCTATTCAGCATCAGTACCAAATATTTCCTTTGTGGTCATGGGGTTTGATAGAATGTGGGTAGGGGTTAGTTGTGTGTTGCATAACACAGGACATCTGTTCAGCATCAGTAGCTAAGGGATGTGGGTTTGGTAGAATGTGGGTAGGAGTTTGTGTTGGGTAGAGGTCGCGTGTGTGTGTGTGTGTGTGTGTGTGTGTGTGTGTGTGTGTGTGTGTGTGTGTGTGTGTGTGTGTGTGAGAGAGATATACAAGACATCTGTTCAGCAATCTCGGGCCGATGACCAAGCATAATAAATACGTACGATGGCACATTTTCAAGTGAACCGAACGTTTATCCTAAGCTGATGTACAAACACGCACATATACTAGTCTAATGCAGTCTACATTCATTCAATCAGTTCAATTCTGTTCCGGATTTAGAACAACAATAAATATTCCCAAAACTCTCAGATACATAAATATTATTCTGAATTGAGATATATATTGATTATTTCCGCTTGACCGTGATGGAAATGAACACCGTTATCTATCGACAAATCACCTTCATGCCTTCGATCATATCTACATAGGCGGTATTCCAAGCTAGATTGGATGTGAACCGAAAGTATATAGCCGAGTTCAGCGAAGCGTCCCAGTTTATGCCAGCTTCCGATCGATTTTGTGCAATGTTATGACGAGAGTGGCCATATTTCTTTCATGCCATCACCTTGATGAATAATATCAGAGAAAACAGGATTCTGTAATAGCGGAATATCGAATGCATTGATCTAACATACTGACGAAATCTCATGCGCACGGACGGAGACATCCAAGCAAGTAGAGATATCTCACACCTCGCGCCAGAGTTGAGGGAAAAGTTGAACTACCTAGTGAGTGATGGCGTTAATGGTTGCCATCGAGCACTCTTTCCAAGCGCTGCTTAATCCACGATCGTTGGTTCCATTATCAAGGTACATTCACCATAACTGGTGTTTCAACGTTACCGGTGTCAAATTAAAATTACTTCTCGTACCAACATTGATCAATGAGTAATATATTTTTAATTTGTAAACAACAGAATCGGTGCACTTGCACCCAGAGGACGTAACTGAAATTAAACATATCGTCTTTAGTTTCATTAATTATAGTAAATTCTGTCATCACTGGATTGTCCAGCCAATCCCTTGATTGTATGGGTGGTTTATTGGCCACCGTTGCATGGCAGTTCTACTGCTAGCGGATCGGTGTGGTAGCCTCGTGGTTAAAGTGTCGCTCGTCCCGTTGAACACCAAGATTCCATTCCCCATTTGGGTACAATGTGTGAAGCTCATTTTGGGTGTCCCCCGCCGTGATATTGCTGGAATATTGCTGAAAGCGGCGTAAAACCATACTCACTCACCACTACTAACCAGGACATGGTTGCGATTTTCATCAACACCTGGTGTCATCACTGATTGTATGTAAGCCAGTCAATTAATTGTCACTGCTAGTTTGCCCTTTTCACTCAGAGGAAACCGTTCCGGTGGGTAATTGGTTATTCTCTGAGGTTCGTGTTTAATGTTTCCAACGCTTGAATCCAAACCAGCTTTTACAACACTGGTATAGCGAACAGGAACAATGTTCAATTATCTCACTTTCAGGTCACATGGGACTTTATTGCTGCCTGCCTCACAGTATCGCTTGATTTTTTCATTTATTTTTTATCACAGCATCTATAATTCTGCAGTGTCGGAGAATAATATGCGTAACAAACAAAATCTGATTGGCAATAAAATATTTATCAATATATCATAAATCCTGCATAGAACCTCACCAGATCTCAAGTAAAACGGGTCGGTGGTGTAGCCTAGTGGTTCAGACGTTCGCTCGTCACGCCGGAGACCCGGGTTCAATTCCCCACATGGGTACATTGTGATAAGCACATTTCTGGTGTCTTCCGCCGTGATATTGATGGAATATTGCCAAAAGCGGCATAAAACCAAACTCACTCTCTTAAGTAAAACACGGCTTATTATCAGTAGAAGTAATTACGTTACACATCGCGTTGTAGGTCATCCACAGACACGTTGTAGGTCGTCCGCAGACACGTTATAGGTCGTCCGCAGACACGTTGAAGGTCACCCGCAGACACAGCTAGGTCACCTTTGTTGGGATCATGGCGTCTTATAGAGTATAAAACCCCAGTATATTGGTCCAGAAGGATTTGCGCTACACGTCTCGCCACTGGCGGATGTGGCAGGTTTAGATAGGAATGAAAGAATGAAGAAAGGCGACACATCTTTCGTGATAACACACAACCGGAGGCAAATTCTTAAGGATCGACAGCCCGCCTAACTGTAGAGTGCTTTCGCTAGGACTACTGTAATTTCAAGTAAATAAAAAAAATGTAAGGGTATTGTAAAGCTAGCGGGGCGATATTGACTTGCGTATAATCCGACTGGTGTAGAATTTTAGTTTTATAGTCCGAGTGTGCTGAGATGAAAGTGACACTGGACGTCTGGTGTTGTGCAATATAATCATGCAAACAAGAGGTGATGTGGACGTGTGTTGATATGTGTTCGTGCGTGCGTATGTGCATGTGTTTGTGTATTGCTTTTTTGTATGTGTGTGAAATTGATCGTTGCTTCTGTTTAGCAATGTACGTGTTTGTGTGTGTACGTGTTTGCGTGTGTGTGAATGCATGCGCGCATGATATTGTGGTGTGTGTAAGAGAGAGAGAGAAAGGGAGAGAGAGAGAGAGAGAGAGAGAGAGAGAGAGAGAGAGAGAGAGAGAGAGAGAGAGAGAGAGAGAGAGAGAGAGAGAGAGAGAGAGAGAGGTATAACTGAATTACTTCAAAGAGGGTTGCCGTGGTAGAACTGAACAACTTCAAAGAGGGTCGCCGTGGTATAACTGAACTACTTCAAAGACGGTTGCCGTAGTATTACCGAAATACTTCAAAGAGGATCGCCGTGGTATAACTGAAATACTTCAAAAAGGGTTGCCGTGATAAACTGAAATACTTCGCAAAGTAATAAAGCATTGCTGACCCATACAGACCCTTTTCCGGGAGATAGATTGTTCTTAATACCTTACATGCACATCAGGAAGTAATTCAAAATTATAAAAGCCGTTTTGTCCTTTGATATACACCATGTAATGCTCGTGTTCAATGCACAATATTAAACATTCTGAATCGTCTCAACTACGGTGGATTATATTGGATATTGAGGTCAGAGGGAACTAAATTATGAAAGGATACGATTTGGGATGTTTGTGTTTGGAAAACTCGTTGTGATTAATCAACTTCAAAACTCCTTCTTGGGAGATTTGTGTGAAGCCCATTTCTGGTGTCCCCACCGTGACACTGCTGAAATATTGCGAAAAGCGGCGTAAAGCTAAACTCACTTACTCTTGGGAGATTTACTTTCATTATAGTCTTTTGCTCATAGTTGTGTAGTATCTTAAGATACTTATACTATACCTTATAGATTATATACTTATATTTAAATTGACCTACTGGTGTGCATATGTTATAGAGTGAGTGAGTGAGTGAGTGAGTTTAGTTTAAACCCGCACTCAGTAATATTCCAGCTATATGGCGGCGGTCTGTAAATAATCGAGCCTGGACCAGACAATCCAGTGATCAACAGCATGAGCATCGATCTTCCCAATTGGGAACCGATGACATGTGGCAACCAAGCCGGCGAGCCTGACCACCCTATCCCGTTAGTCGCCTGTTACGACAAGCATGGGTTACTGAAAGTTCATTCTAACCCGGACCTTCACGGGTGCATATGTTATAGAAGTCTTAGTAGTGTTTTCAGAATCATCATATTCTATGATCGGCTGTACATGCTCTAAATGCGGTTCAATTGGTTTGGACTGGCTGTTGTCTAACGGCGCACTCTCCGGAGATTTTCTTTTATGGAGTTCACGGTCACACTCTTACTTACCACGCCACCCCCACTTCTCCTTTCTGTCTCTCTATTTCTCTCTCTCTCTCCTTTCTCTCTCTCTCTCTCTCTTTCTCTCTCTCTCTCTCTCTCTTCTCTCTCTCTCTCTCTCTCTCTCTCTCTCTCTTTCTCTCTCTCTCTTTCTCTCTCTCTCTCTCTCTCTCTCTCTTCTCTCCTCTCTCTCTCTCTCTCTCTCTCTCTCTCTCTCTCTCTCTCTCTCTTCCCTCTCTCTCTCTCCTCTCTCTTCTCTCTCTCTCTCTCTCTTTCTCTCTCTCTCTCTCTCTCTCTCCTCTCTCTCTCTCTCTTTCTCTCTCTTTCTCTCTCTCTCTCTCTCTCTCTCTCTCTCCTCTCTCTCTCTCTCTCTCTCTCTCTCTCTTTCTCTCTCTCTCTCTCTCTCTCTCCTTCTCTCTCTCTCTCTCTTTCCCTCTCTCTCTCCTCTCTCTCTCTCTCTCTCTCTCCTCTCTCTCTTTCTCTCTCTTTCCCTCTCTCTCTCCTCTCTCGCTCTCTCTCCCTTCTTTCTCTCTCTTTCTCTCCCAATCTTTCTCTCTCCTCTCTCTCTTTCACACACCCATCCAGTCTGAAGGTGATAACGTCCTCTTCCCTCCAACTCAATGTTATTCCACAGAGGGTTCACCACTTGGATTGCCTAGATGTCAATGAAACACTAATTCTCCCACTCTGGCGTCTCATCAAGGAGCTATGCCCTCTGGCCACGTCGGTATAATTTCAGAAGGTCAGTAATTGATGCTGCAGAGCTAGTCTAACAACATATATCAGCGCAGTCCAGCTACAAAGTCACCAACTTGACATTTAGGATAATGGGAAGATCATTGCCGACTGGTGATGATGTGCGTGGTCCAGTAACGCGGGGAGACAGGAGAATTATTGCCATTCAGCAGGTATTCCAGCTGGACGAAAGACATCTGGATGTAGATGGTTAGCTCTATATATTCTTAAATAATTCAGGAGGATTTGATAACAGAGGACACGGGATTGAGTCTGATATTGACAAAGACGTACCGATTTAGTTAAGGAACCCGAGTCCTCAAGATAAGTCATTACCTGACATAAAACCATTTATTCAAAATGAATCTAAATCATGTTCACAAATTCCTGAATCTTCTATGGCGTTTAGTACAGACACGAAGACCTAACCCTGTCTAAATATTTGGCTTAAACATATATTGTAAACTATAGTCAAATGGATGTCGGCGATTGAGTAAAAAAAAGCACAAGTCTTCAAGATAATCCACAAATTCCTAAATCTTCTATGACGTTTAGCACGGACAACAACATCTAAATCCATCTAGACGTATATGGCTTTAACAAATATTGTAAACTGTTTTCAAATGAGGTCAAATTGAGTTAAGAAACAAGAGTCATCAAGATAAGTCATTACTTAACATCTAAATATATATTCAAAATGAATCTCAATCTAATCCACTAATTCCTGAATCTTCAATGACGTTTAGTACCAGAAACCAAGACCTAAACCCATGTAAACATTTGGATTAAACATATATTGTAAACTATATTCAAGTGAGGTCGGCGACTGAATTAAGAAAGACGAGTCTTCAAGATAAGTCATTAATTGACATCAACATATTTATTCAAATTGACTTTTAGATTTTGTCCACAAATTCATGAATCTGATATGACGTTTAATTCAGTCACCAAGATCTAAACCCGTCTAAACATTTGGCTTTAACATATATTGTAAACTACAGCCAAATGAGGTCGGCGATTGAATTTTCAAGATAATTCATTAACTGATATCAAAATATATATTCAAAATGAATCTAAATCTTGTTCACACATTCCCGAATTCCTGACTTTCAGAACAGACACTGTGACCTAAGCCTATCTAAATGTATGGCTTAATATATAGTGAACTATATGCAAATTAACTTGTTCCTTAAAAGGGGTGGTGGGGTAGCCTAGTGGTTAAAGCGTTCGCTCGTCACGCCAAAGACCCGGGTTCGATTACCCACATGGGTACAATGCGTGAAGCCCATTTCTGGTGTCCCCCGCTATGATATTGTACAGAATATTGCTAACAGCGGCGTAAAACCATACTCACTCACACTGTTCCTTAAAAATCAAATGGACCTCAAGTAAAGACCTACACTCTATCTATCAGAGGCCGCTCATTCCATATTCAAAATGGGCAGGGGTATAAATCGTTCTAGAAATGACATCTGTTTCAGAAGATAATTGAGACTGACTTCTCTGGCGTGGACGTGTTATGCGTACATATAGGAATCTGATATGAGGATTTTAGTGACTGTCTGGGTTATATATTAAACGTTTTGTGCATCCAACCTTTGGCTATATTGGACGTGGTGTTATATTACCCGCCTCCGTACCATCACGAACATCCGTATCATATCAAATACAGATGGATATCAAAACGCAAGGTTTTACATTATCTACTGTCACGATGCAAATGATGAGAAGAGATTACGCATAGTAATTACCTGAAAACTACACGCCTGTATGGGTGCTTGTTATTTATAATACAATAATAATAACAATTCTGAATATTTATAACGAGCCTTTCCAGGCTTCATGTCTTGTAGAAATCGCAGGATCAGATTATTCATGCCCCGGATAACCAAAGCTGTCTGTGAGGCGCTAGAATGTTAATAGTCACATGCCATATCCCGCCGGGTACCCATTTTGTGCTGGGTGAACAGAGGCAATTTCGAAGAAACTCACTTGCTAAAGGTGAGACCACATTACTTCCAGCATGTTCTTGAATTTCAATATTGAATATTGAAGATTATGGAAGGAATGTTAAATCCACATTGTTAACAAATGCAACACAAATTCTACATAAAGTGAACAGAAAACTCTCTAGTTTTGCTATTTAACGCCGCACCCAGCAATATTTCAGCTGTGTAATAGTGGTCAGTAAATAGTCATTCTTTGCCCAGACAATTCAGGGTTCCGGTAATTGGTATACGGTGACATGCATCAAGCTGGTAACAGAGCTTGTCAAATTGATCCTGTTTGTCGCCTCTTATGACAAGCATGGGTTGCTGATGATCAATTCTAACCGGATCCTCACGGGGAAATACCACGTATGTATATATCTTGCTGATGATCAATTCTAACCGGATCCTCACGGGGAAATACCACGTATGTATCTTGCTTAGGTTTGTGCTTTAAATTGTACCGAAATATAGAAGCATGATTGTGGTTACCGTTCATGTGATCCATTGCTGAAGATTTTCTGGCCCAGTTATTTGGTTTCGACTTGCCTACCATTTCCTGAACATCGCTGATTTTCACTGTTCCATTCGCCATAATCTTCTCGACTATTTAGCCTTTCAAACCCAATGGAATCTGTTTGGTAGATAATCAAGATTGTTCTGTTCTTTCATTGACGTTATTTTTTTATGAAATGTACACAAAACCGAATTTCAAAAGATGTGAGAAGGTCCTGGTTGGAATTGAACCTCAGGAACCCAAGCGACTAACGGGATCGGGTGGTCAGGCTCGCTGACCTGTTTGCCACATGTCATGGTATCCCAGCTCATGCTGTTGATTATTGGATTCGTTGTGTTCAGATTGTTTTTAAGGTTGACAAACGTCATCTAATCCCAACTGCGTAAATCGATACTTAAGATGTTAATTTTTAAATAATAATACTCAATTTATATTGCGCATTTATCCATGCACATTGAATGCTCAAAGCGCTGACATATTACCCCTGGTCAACGAGTACAGGACGCTCCCTGTGGAGAATACAACCGGTCGCCTGTCAGGCGCTCAAAATTCAAATTCAGACTACCATTGTATCATACCAGGTACCCAATTTTACTGCTGGGTGGACAGAGGCAATTTTGAAGAAACTCACTTGCCTAAGGTGAGACCACATGCGTCACATGTGCTTCGTTGTGGGGCCAGACTGAAGTCCTAGAAACTTTCAGGAGTCAAGACCACCGTCGTATAGCTGGAATACTGCTGAGCGCGGCGTTAAACAACAAACCCATAAACCAACAAAACAAAGTTAACTAAAAAGTATGCAACATGGTTGTAGAGTTATATCGCATCTCTTGCATGTCAAGTAAGCTGGTATCATGTGTCCAGCTCCACATGAAAAGCATCAGTCAAATGCTAAATTGATAGGTATCGTGACATATGGATGGTTTCTATCTGGCTTGAGCTACATGCCGTAATTGAGGCATTAGTCTGGTATTGAAGATGCTTTCGTGAGCGTTGTAGTTATAAGTCTATCAGATCTGGATACGAATGCAATATCCATGCCCTTCTAAATGTCTATATTTATGTCACGACATCAGTAATTACCTATCTTATTCACGAGCTGTGGAACGCCAGGTTTTCGATGACTCAGGAACGCGAAGCAGTTGAAAAAGAAGTTTGAAATGAGTGGTCGGGCTGTCGTTATGAGAGAGCCCCTTAAATGAATGTTGGATGCTTTAAGAACTGGGATCAGACTCCTTAAGGCTGGGCAGAAATCTGGACCATTTCAGTCGGTATTGATCTCCAATGTCCATCAGACCAAATTGGGTTAACAGTCCGAAATTTCCGGCATCAGCGGAGGTAGTCTGACAGCATCTCTTCGACTAAAAACACCATCCAGTTAAGAAAAGGTAGCATTAGGGCCGACTCGTGGTCTGAGGATGTTCCTGTGAGTTACCCAACTAATTAGCAAATGGAAGGGATTCGACTTCCTGGCGCAGGGTCAAGCCTCCCTTGGAAAATACTTACGGCATCAGTGTCAAAATAGAAAACATCTGCATTATTCATCGTTTTACTATAGTTTGATACCGTCAGACGTTCCAAGAAATCTGGCAGATTACACGCTTCCAAAACGTTTTTCTGGTAATTAGGTGTGATATTTGAGCTTGCCCTTCTCGACATGGGATGCACTTAGAAAAATAAAGTACGGGATCCGTTATCTAATACGCCAAGTAATTAGATCCTTGTCTGGGTGTCGAGTCGTGAACATCTCATCCTTAAGTTACCGCTGATGTTATACTTGGTTTTGTTGCTCATCGTTAGCTTTTCTTGGATATTTGGAAGTTGGTTTAATGGCAATTTATTTTTTATATTTCAGCCTGAGTGGAAAGTGTTGTTTGTAAAATGTGGACTTAGACAAAGTGCGTTGATTCTTGCATTTGTTGTTTTTGTGTTTTTCGAGCATCAAGAAGTTAATGAAATGAAAAAAAGGCATTAAACACTACAGAATACCAGTCTCGATTATCTATTGTTTAGGAGTAGAAGCAAAATAGGGAATATTACAAGTATGACTCACTCACAGTCAGTGATGGGATCATGTGAGCACAAAGTGGGGAATTGTCCAAAGGCAACCTAATCGTCACATGCCATGTATTGAACATCCACGAATAGTATTACAAAGAGCTTATTGGGAAAGGTCGATATTCTATCGGACTTTCCATGTGGTAATGAATCACAATCAAGTATATCTCCATATAAATATATACTTGTAGAATATATATTTGTAGAACGCCCAATAATGACATCTCTATATTACCCCGGTTGACCCAAGCTGTACATGAGATGTTAGAAGGTTAACAGTCATTTCATCCCACCGGGTACCCATTCACTGAGATAGTTTTGGACAAACTCACTTGCCTAAGGTGATGCCACATGTGTTACGTGGTCTTCATTATGGGTCTTCATTGTCCGAGTAACACTCAGGAGTCAAGCTGCCAAACACGATCATCCATCCAAGGACTCTCCGTGACCAACTTTGTTTAACTTCAACTGATTTGTGACCTAGTCTCTGTACACTAGACCACACATCACCGCATTGTATTAATGACACCGGGTGTTTTCGAAAAGCTTATATTATTCTGCCCAGCTGTGGAACCCCTCGCGAACATATGCATAAGCAAATCATTTAATCATCTGAACAAAACACACGAACATATGCCAGGGGTTAAAATAGGGAATTGTGTCGCACATAATATTGGTGACTGACAAATGTAAAATGTAAAAATGCAAAAATGTCCTCTAGTGTAAAATCACACGTTTTGCTAATTAGCTTTACTAATTCTTGGATACATAGAGTAGAGTTGGCAGTTTATTTCTACATCAGGGTTTTGCAAGCTGATGATCATAAAAATGTAGGCGATTAATTTCCAAATAAAGCTAGAGACAGAAAGTCATGGTAATGGCTATGTTACGATGAATTACACACCTTCGCTAAAACTTTAATGACCCGTGAAGATCCGGGATAGAATAGGTCTTCAGCAACCCATGCTTGCCACAAAAGGCGACTATACTTGTCGTAAAAGGCGACTAACGGGATCGGGTGGTCAGGCTCGCTGACTTGGTTGACACACGTCATCGGTTCCCAAAGGCGCAGATCAATGTTCATGCTGTTGATCACTGGATTGTCTGGTCCAGACTCGATTATTTACAGACCGCTTCCATATAGCTGGAATATTGCTGAGTGCGGCGTAAACTCACTCACTCACTAAAACTTTAATGTTTATTTTGGGTAAGCATGGCTCATTTGTTCGTCAACAATGGACAATGTTGAAAATTACCTGAAAAGCAAGAAAGTCAGTCTTAATCAGTCCAGGAAATTGAAAAGGCATTAAACGTATTAGCTAGGCCCGATTTCTGATAATAATGAATAACAGCAAGCAATTTAAGCTGGCGGTTTCAAAATACAATACAATCTCATTAATTTAGACAAACATTACACACAAAATCACAGCAATCATTGGTGAAATTGGATAGGCAAATGAATGCGTCTTTTGTTGGCCGTTGTCAAATTCGAATTAATATTTTGCAGACAAATATTTATATTGTCAGTGTAATCAGCATTTATAATGGTGTAGTCGCGATAATGATGTCGTTTGTAAAAGATTTGAAACTGTATTTAGCTTTGGGGTATAATAAATTTTCACGCCCCATCAAAGAAATCTGATTTATTAATCAGTTCAAAAGTTTAAGAACAAAAAGCAAATCCCTTGTAATACATAATCTGACTACTCCGAAAACATAATGTGAAATGTTGTCAACCTCAGATGTATCCCTTTATCAGGCGAATTCTACTTCATCGTTCATAAGACTGATGGATTGTATGTTACTGGACACGTGTTAATACCAATGGAGGAAAGCTGTTCATTTTCAGAGTAGCATGAAGTTTGAAAATTAGGCCTATGAATGTACCGACCTTAACTTTAAGTCCTTTTGAATAATATTTTGTCGAACTTGCTTAAGTTTAAGGTTTAAACTCCGCCTTTAATTACATCTGAATTTGGCATCGACGATTCGTATATCACAAATATTGACGTTGAACCCATTGCAATAAGACATGTAAAGCATAGAAATGGTCATATACTTTTCATGCAAGGGACTTCAATGTAAAAACGTTAAAATAACCATTGACTTGTATCGTTTCAAATACAGCCATTGAAATAATGATATACTTGTTCAATCAAGAATATTGCGGGAATAATGATTCGTATGCATGCAATATATATACTATTGAAAAATATAGAAACGCATAACCCCAAAGATTGTTGTATTTTCAAACATGTATAACTCGTCCACAAATAGATTTTAGTATATGAATTTTTACATGAGTTTAGAAGAAGGAAATGTCTATACAACCAGGTGGATAATTTTAGATAACGGAGACGCTGAGCGCCATGGTGACGACGTAGCACGGTCCCGACATCGGGTCTCCTGGCTCTCAGTCCAATCTTTCTCAACCTGTTCAATACAGTTTGACCGGATATCCTCCGAAGTCCAGTCACCCTGGCTGCTTTGCTCTCACCCGTGGCAGTACGATCACGCAAATGATCCGGATGTACCTATCTTTGGCTGCAGTGGTGACTCGAGGTCTGCCTGTACGGGGACGGTTTTGTTGTACCTGTTTGGTTGTAACGAGCTGCAAGCCGTGATATCGTGCTCAGACTAACATTCAGACGCCTGGCAACAGAAAATTGATAATCTCCAGCGTGCATTCTTTCAATGGCGATGTTCCGTGTCGCAGCGTCAAGACTTGGGTAGTGATTTGACCTTGAAACTCCTTCAAAACGAATGTCGATTTCCGAAAGTAATCTGGATTTTTATAGCCAGACAGTGCATGCTCTTTGCTGCACAATTTCAACTGTAGGGTGATTTTTGTTGCGTTGTAGCGATGCTTTTAATCCTTGTAAGAAATCTCATAAAAATCAACATTTTCAGGTAAAGTCGATATGATAACGTTGAAATGTATAGTTTCAGAGGGTAAAATAATATAGTTTATCTACAAGGAAAATGTCTGTTCAAGTTTGAACGTTTTATCCTTGCCAAGTCTCAAGAGAAAATATCGGCATGCTGATATGAATGAAATTATAGTCCGGTGAAAAGACATATATTTCAGGAGGAAAACGCTGCAATAACCTGCAGAGATGCATAACATTATCACCCCGAAAAAAGGATAGGCACATCCCCAATATCAATCTCAGCTAGCTAAAACAATCCAGTTTGACCATGGGGCGCCTGAAGGTCACATTATTGTCTCATCAAATCTGGTACCCATTTACTAAAGTTTCTTTAAAAGCTAACTTAACTTTGCTTTATCTTTCTCCTGCGCGCTGTAAACAGTACAAGTGACACAGGGTATACATTTCCTTATCGTACATAGCTTGACAATCCATCCTTCAACAAACCGAAACGTATTCGTGACAAATCCATTTTGTAAGCAATACTTCATAATGTCCTCTGACATCATGATATATCATCATGATTGCTGGACCACATTCAATAAGTATGACTAATAAATATAGATACATTTATTTGACCAAACAAGTAAACATAATCTATTGGGTTTGCAAAATAAACGCTTGAAAATAGAATAAAAAAACAAAAGTTATCAAGACGTTACCAGATCTTAATATAGTTGCCGACACGCTGTAAAAGAAATGTCCAAAACACAAATATGATTCGGGTCAGGTACATTAACGTCAAAGAACCGTCCCTAGCTAGTTTTATTATTAGACACCTTTACACGTAGCTGTATACCTTCTTTACTATATATATACTACTGTACATTCTGTGTGTATACAAATAATCCCTCAAGATCCAACGAGACAAGGGTGTCTTTGACAAGGTAATTGAGCTGCTCGTACTTGTAAGTCTTATTGAGAGACACAAGAACAATATTGATCCAGGCAGCGTGTGAGCCTATGCATCAATGACCATTCTCATTCCACAATGGCACAAATGGACCTCATCAGACAAACCTACTTGAAGGCCCAGAGACGTTGCCAGTACGTCCCTGTCAGAGCTGCACTGTAATCTAATATAGCCATCGATTCAATGATTGCAAAACCAATTTGTCATTTACTACAGCCAAGCTGGACATTGCGAGTACTCGTAGACATGTCGAGTGTCCATGTTGGTGTTGGTGCCTTCTGTGCCATTGGTGCCATTGGCCACTTGTCTTGGATTGGACCAATTGTTCTTTGTATTCCGTATCTGTTCTTACTGTTTGGGTGATTTGATATGTGTCAATTAAACGGAATTTGATCGTGTTAGTTTAGTGTCAGAGATCATGTGTGTCTTTCTACTTGACATCTATTTGTTTCGCTGGATGAGAAATATGTTATCCTATTTGCTCTGATATGTGATATATAAATAGCGGAGGCAGCTTTGAGTCGTTAACAATTGAATTACTTCCTCATCTCAACGAAGTAGTAAATGACAATGGATTTACAGGTCGTGTGACATGTAAATTTCATTTCTCAGAGGTAGTGTGTATTGCAACCTTCCGAACCACTGCTTCCTTTGATATGAAGAGACGTGTATATTGGATGAGAGGGGATTGTGCTCAGGTTCAACTGATGTACGTTTTATGTTGTTTAAGGCCGCACATCAATATCCCAGCTATATGTAGGCGGTCTGTAAATAATCGAATCTAGACCAAACAGTCTAATCAACAACATGAGCATCGATCCACGCAATTGGGATACAATGACATGTGTCAACCAAGTCAGCGACCCCGATCACCCGATACCGTTAGTCGTCTCTTACGACAAGCGTGGGTTGCTGAAAATCAATTTTAACCCGGTTCTTCACGGGTCTCAACCGATGTATGTGTTTAAAGGAAATCAATACATGATGCCCGAACATACCTTATATTTGACTCTGAAGGTTAAAGCATGATTGGCAGGAATTTGTGTCCTGATGTGACTGATTAAACGGAACTGTCACTTGATGTCAGCTTCTATTAGGACCCAATACATTATTTGATGAGGATTGTTTTCATTGTTATTAATTGTGGAAAGAAATAGATATTTGACCTCGACTTCTATTCATACTAAGTACATCACCTGAGGAGGGTTGTATCCATTGCCAACG
This sequence comes from Haliotis rubra, assembly GCF_003918875.1. Taxonomy (NCBI): domain Eukaryota; kingdom Metazoa; phylum Mollusca; class Gastropoda; order Lepetellida; family Haliotidae; genus Haliotis; species Haliotis rubra. Next base: position 156,972 of record NW_025765229.1, on the reverse strand, counting down.
ATTGCTAAAACAAACGTTATATTTGACTTCAACTTCCATTAAGACCCCATGCAACATTGTTTCCAAACCCAGTCGTAACAAAATTAACCTGATATTAGACCTTCCTTTAAAGCTGAATCGCCCGCAAGTTGCGTCATGTAATACAGAGGTCAGAGTAATTACAGTACGTTCTTGACCAATATGTCACACAAACCATAAAGTTAAGTTTAAACTCCTTACATTCGGACGATAGCATTTGCAATTAAGGTTAGGATTAACACAATGTCCACTTATAAATCATGATTATGAACTATAACCATTTAAAAGGAGTAGGGGATATTGGATTTACAAGAATGATAAAATGCAAATGATGAAGCCAAGGAGGAAACAGATGATGAAGAGAAATTAAGGAAAATGTGACAGATTATTCCATTCCTTTGAAATGTTTCATCTGTATGGATATATATTACTTTTTCTCATATGCATTGGAATTGACTAGTAGTATGCTCTACAAATGGAATATCCCCTACTTTTTTTAATGGTATATAACACATATAATCATTCCTGTTTACCTTATCATGTTTATGAACTATAACAAATGTAATCCTAATATTTACAGTATCATGATAACTTTTCAACAACAATAACAACGACAGGTGCTAGTATGACTGGACATTAAATTACGTTATAAGTGGCGAACATTTCCAGATTTCAACTGCAAAGACATAACTGATTATTAATGCAAAACCCTATCTCCACTTGTACTGTATGTTCCCGTCTCAGTCGTGATCAGCTAGACAATTGACTTCTCTTTGCATGTGTTTTGACGGGTGCAGAATACGCTCCCCTTTCTATCCAGGATTTGAACTCATGATTATAGGTAGATGGCGTGCATAATGGATTAGACCACCCATGTTCCCGCTTGCTTAACGAAGAACGACCAACAACGAACATTCACAAAGATATATATATATGATTCAACTTGAAATTGATCATGGTTAGCTTCAGGTCAATTCGTCTATGAGCAAATACATGTCATTCTGACACAAAGCTTTCTATCGATGCTGTCACTGAAGCAGAAAATGTAACACCTGTCATCACTGTAGGGCATTGTGTTTAATACAGCTGTTGTAACCACATCACACAGAACACAGCTGATATACAACAGTCAGTGATTACATGTATTTGTGTTCATGTACCGTTCTAGACACAGTTCCAGAAACACCACTATAATTCCTACTTTTGACTTTACCCATTTCCTTCTCTGTTCTTTTCTATGTAAACAATTGCCTTGACTTTGCATGTGTTTTTGACGAGTGTCACTGGTGGGTTAAGACCTGTTATATGGCAGTGTAACTGAATCAAACTGGTTCTGTAGGGCAGGACTAGAGTCGAGGGTAATATGAACGTTTCTACTGGCATCGTATGGATATTTCTTAAAGCATTTAGCGTTGGCTCGTCACGCCGAAGACCTGGGTTCGAATCCCCACATGGGTACAATGAGTGAAGCCCATTTCTGGTGTCCCCCGCCGTGATATTGCTGGAATATTGCTAAAAGCGGCGTAAAACCAAACTCAGTCAGTCAGTCAGTCTTAAAGCATTTAAAGACCATGTAAAGGGCAAGCACATGCCATTATCTCATATTCCATAATGAGCAGAGGCCATGTGAAGATCTTTGTTTCAACCTTGGATATCCAGCCGATGGACATTTAGGAAGCCTGACCGCTGTCGCTGATGAGTGAGTATTGTCTTATGTACTTCCTGTTACAACTGCTATTAAGTTATATACCGATTGTCATGGAGTTTAGAACTACAACTCACTTGTGTACTGCCACTGTAATAATTATAACTTTGCAACATTTTGCATTGTGTATTGATTGATTGTTTCTTGTCTGACGCCGTTCTCAGCAATATTCCAGCTATATGAAGTCGGTCTTTAAATAAGCGAGTCTGAACCAGACAATCCAGTGATCAACAGCATGAACATCAATCTACGCAACTGGGAACCGATGACATGTGTCAACCAAGTCAGCGAGCCTGACCACCTGATCCTGTTAGTCGCCTCTTACGACAAGCGTGGGTTGCTGAAGACCATTCTAACCCGGATCTTCACGGGTCTTGCATTGTGTAAACCTAGTTAAGTTTATGATACAATTGATAATAGAAGTCATGTGTTATTTGTCGGTTTCGAACTTAATGCATTTGCCTACCGTTTTCTGGTTTAACTTACTGTTTCAGTCTGGAAATAGACGTGTTGGAATACACTTCACAAACACATACACATGATATATCGGGATCGTACAAAGGACTCAGCTGTTGACAGATTTTTCTTGTGAACTTTAAGAGGGTTTTCACGCTCTTATAACAGTCTCAGCTTAGGGAATGAGAGAATTGGCCATTATCAGAGCCTGCCTCTACACAAAGCCGATTCCTAGCAGAAGTAATGGTCTTGAAATAAAAGTGGAGAAATAGCAGTGTTAAATGTGGTCGAAGCTGACATATTTCAAACCTCTGTAAGTTCACTTTTTAACTTCAAACTCGATCCATTACAATTGTAAAACACCAGTCAATTTAAGTTATAGATCGGAATGGTGATTTCCTCCAAAGTGCAGTTCATCACGTTGGGCTCCTTACAAGTAGACAGTGAGATACATCACTCCTAACTAGTATTGTTCAGGATCGAGACCAGAAGCCTCAATTGTCAGCTACACGTTTCAGAGTCCAATGAATCTCCATTCACCATACTCGTTATTTTTGTAACTGGATAAAGGTGTTTCTATCTGGTGAATTTACTTTCAGGATGCTAGGCGCAGCGCTGAGGCGAATTCGATTAGATTTAAGTGAGAAGACCTCTGAAGAAGATCCCTATCGCATGGAAAATGCATTCTGCGGCTGTCTGTGGATGGATTGAGAATCTCAAGGAAGGGTCCAAAAAGTTATGGCGTTGAAGGTATCATTTGTATAGAATTCGTCAAGTTAGCTAATTCAACAAAAGTCGAACTGCTGTGGCTGGTGAAGTTTTAGTATGGTTCTATGAGCGTGGTCATGTTTGAACGGGTAAGGTTAATGTGCTGTCTTTATGGGGAATGTATAAAGCTGAATGTAAAAAAGCCCTCTTCGGCTGTTTGGAGTTTGCGAAGCATAATGTTCTTGGTCACATTTTAGTTTAGGATCTGAACTAAAAGAAACTTTTTTTAATCATGTAATCTTTAAGGTTAACGTTACATTCCTAATTTAACATTTGTCAAATTGATTTTACCTGTGAGTTTGGAGTCGACTTGCGAGTTAAGCTTCTTTTCCTCAGCGAACATGGAATAGTTGACATTACGTATCTTAATGTGACTTGGAACATCACCATCCAAGTGTTTAAATGATTTCTTGTCCTATGTAGAAAGGTCTGCCATTCGTACCGTTTCTTTAAAAATAGGACAGGTCACACTGACATATGAGGTTTCGTTTCCAGAGACCGTTGGAAAAATTTGCATGTAACGTAATCAAAGAAGCGAGGAATAACTGCATTTAAGTTAGACATTTATGATATGTATGTATGGAAGATATAGGTAAACTCAAGAGAGTTTCTGTGAGGCTGTTGGATGGGTTCAGATCGCGCTGAGCAATGTTTTGTTTATATTTCACAGTATCATCTGGAGATGGCATAAAAAACGTCATTATTTGTATAATGGTTTTTAAGACATTTCCGTCTTCAAGTTTCGGGAGAAGCGGAAATGGACCATTGCCAAATGCCGAGGATATTCAATGAGACATGCATTACAGCCATATCAACAGGAAAACTTGAACACATAAACATTGGTCTGATTGAACAATGCACATTCAGTGAATTTTCGTTGACGGTTAGCATTGACAATGTTATTCTCACGCACGTGTCCAAGACGATTTGCATAATTTTGCCCACATATACTGTGTACTTCCGTGGTATTTCACAAGTAGGAAGATACGTGTATATTGCTTTAAAACCAAGACTCATCAATCGTTACAAACTTCTGAAACAAAATCAGCGGGTCTGCTTGAAAACATCGTAAAGTGAGATAATGATGATGATGATGATGATGATGATGATGATGATGACGACGACGTCGACGTCGACGATGATGATGATACTGGAGCGTTTCTTCTCAATGGCCCGAAGCCTTTTAACCTAGCATGCAGAAACCTTTTAAATGCCCAGCTCATTCCTTAGAATATTCTCAACTCCTTCTGATCATATCTAAACTTCTGAAATATTTGTTTTGTGGTGGCAACTGAAGGTCTTCTTGATCATCTTCGAGGCTCTCTCTTCTCCTCTTGAACTCCACTGCAAACGTCTTGACAATGGCAGAAAAAGGAGAATCAACCTCTAAAGTTGTCCGCGTGCGTCCCTATGAGAGCTATCCCCTTCAGAAGATGACATCGCGGGCGTCAGTTTTATCCACTTTCGTCAACGTCTTGACTTTGATGCCTGCAGAGGTATGCTGCCTGTTTACATGTTGTGTGTAAATGCAGCCTGCAGGCATGGAACATATTATTCTTGATACATCCAAACCGATAATGGTTTAACTTTCTCCTTCGTAAATGGACACAGCGGACGCAATGACTTTGTTCAAAACAGAACTGCATCATAGTCAGTACAATACGATGTACTGGTTCAATCGCCATGGAAGAACAATGGTATGTTTATCCTGCTGTGGACAAAATGCCTCAAGTACTCATACAATAAACCTGTATTTCTGATGACCGTGGACAGAAACATTGGTGTTTAATGTTTCCAACACTTGAATCCAAACTAGGCGTTACAACACTGGTATCGCAAACAGAAACGATATTCATTTACTCACTCACTCAGTATAGCCACGGAAGAACAACGGTATGTTTATCCTGCTGTGGACAAAATGCCTCAAGTACTCATACAATAAACCTGTATTTCTGATGACCGTGGACAGAGAGCCTATAAACCAATGCATAACTTCCGGTACGAGCACACTAAAGCTTAGATGAGATTTCACACGGTGTTCTGCTTGTCATCCGAGCTCTGACAAGTCATGCTAAAAGCAATAAGTATCAACATATCACGTTATTGATGGTGGAGGCTTTACGTAACTTGATCTGTCATAGAAAAATGTCTTTTGTTAGACTTTATCATGGGTAATACCTTTGTTCGTCTAGCTTTACCAACCACTTATTAATGCCATGTCTGATTTTGGACACAATAATGACAGGATTGAGCGAACCTGTATTTTGTATTTTGCTAATAGCTTACATACATGCTGACAATTCTATTGGATTACTTATGCCAAGTTTTACGCACAGACAGAAAGTTACCAGGTGACAGTTCAAAGGGGATTGGGATGTTTTCAAAACACATTTTTTCCCGATGCCTTTGGTTCTAGATTTGAAAACCCATGTCCTCCACATTTCTACCATAAATGTCTCACTTAGGCATTCAATTCCGTTCAACAGTTGTGGGGATTAACAAGAGTCGTATTACGCTCACTAAAGTCTTTGTTGAAAAACCTTCCCGACTATACCTTAAAAGTAATTAAGAGTTGTCACCAGTTGCTGAAGCTGCTGGGATATCGTTCGATACCCAGTGGGAGAGTTAGTCATTTCTCTTATCACAGACCTAGATATTTTGGCCCGTTTAAATATTTGTGCACTTAAATATTTCTTTTATTTTTAGTCCATGTAGAAGGGCAACTCGGCAGAAGTGAGTTCATTATTTGACGATTATTTAAAAGATGAGATCAGTTGCCGAATATGTGAAGTTAGGCGTCTTGTCTTAACGTTTTCGCGAATACAGATTTTGGTACAGTCGATTATTATCCGTGGGGAAGTACTCTACAAGAAGAAATCGTTAATCCGTGAACTATTTCGCTAACGATTTCACTGTGTGGATGCAACATACAATTACGCGTACATGAACGTGTTCTGGAGAAAAAGTGAAAGACTGCTTATGCATCGTAATATTAGTTAAGCAATGAACTTATCATCTACCAAAGCACGGCCAATTTCTTTTCCAACGACATCGAGTTACAGAAACGATTGAAGATGTTTTCTGTTAAACAGGATCTTCCCTGAGAATAAGTCATTAATTATTGATCCAGAAGCCGAGGGCTTCAATCTTGCATTGGCTGTGGGTTTGAAAGGAAAGTTTTGCAAGTCCATTCTTTGTAAAGTTTGCAAATTTATTTTAGAAAATGTCTTTTTCTCCCCGCGGCATTTTCTTTGAAGTTGATGAAAGTACTTCCGGGATGACGTCGATATTTCTTGAGAACACGATATTTAACGTTGGAGAGAATTGTCGTATACCACGATCAAAGGGTGTACGTATTAGACACGATGCAATGTATTTTCATACTGACGGCTAATTTATTGGGTTCATATCCTCTGTACACGAGCATATACCATACCTTATTATGATTGCTGTGACATGTTACAAACATAAAGATCGCAATGTTTTCGAAAATGTAACCATTTGCACTAAGGAATCTTGAGGTGTACTTTTTACAAAATATTTTGTTTTCATTAGTTTCATGTTCAACAGATTTAAATATTTAAACGCAGCAAAGAGGGTTCGGGATATCCTGGCACAGTCAGATTGGTTAAACTCATTATGAGCTCAGGACCCTTGCCCTTTTCACACGCAGCCCACACTGCAAATGGGAGTTCTCCCAAGAACGTTTCTGAAAACATGTAGACTCCCCAGCACTGCAGCCTTCTGCATTACTCAGAGTGTCAGAAGGGCAGTGCTCCTGGTGGAGATCCCAGGCACACTCCTGATCTGTGTCAAGAGTTCAGGAGGTATCAAACCAAGGGCACCGAGAACATTGGGGAGTCGGACAACTTGATACTAAGGATGCAAGCGTGACAATTCATAAGCAAGGCAGAGTATCAATATCAGCAAATTATTGCAATTCATTTTTTTGTGCTATGATGAACCATCAATCACTTGGAATCATTCACGAGCAAATCATCAAAACCTCAATCAAATCAGAGGCTGTGTGTAGCCCAGTTGGTAAAGCGTTGGCTCATCACGACGAAGAACTGGGTTTCGATTCCCCACATGGGTATAATGTGTTGAACCCTTTTCTGGTGTCTCCCACTGTGATATTGCTGGAATATTGCTAAAAGCGATGAAAAACCATACACACTCAATTAATCAATTAAAACAAACAACATTGCTCGCTGTTGTTCCCCGTATCAGGCTAGATGCTCAGAACGTGCTGTATTCATTCTTATCCTGACGGGGATGACACAAATGAGAATTAAAGACGATGAACGGGGTTGTATTGTTTCTCTAAAATCAATAGAAGGCAATCAAAGATTAGTGCTACTTCCGCTCTTCTCGTGGATGAACAATTTTGTCAAAGATCTTCTTGGTAATGTGCTCATCACAAATAATCTAAAACTATCGTGACAATATCTTTATATTATCCCCTTTCTCCCTTTTTGATTATGAACTATACGACATATAATTTTCATATTTACATTATCATGATTATGAATTATAATACATATAATCCTAAATATTTACAGTATCATGATCACTATTTCAACAACAATAACAACGACAAGTGCTAGTATGACTGGACATTAGAAAACATGTTATAAGCGGCGGACATTTCCAAATTTCAACGGCAATGACATAACTGATTTTTAATGCAAATCCCTATCTCCACTTGTACCGTATGGTCCAGTGTTTGTCATGATCAGCTAGACAATTGACTTCTCTTCGCGTGTATTTTGACGGGTGCAGAATACGTTCCCCGAGATTTGAACTCATGTATATACTAAAGTATATGGCGTGCACAACGGATTGGACCACCCCCATGTTCCCGCTTGCCTAACGAAGCCCAAACAACAAAGAACATTCACAAATTGTAGTTCTATATGTACAAATCAAATATTATACATGAGTAAACTTGAAATTGAATATGGTAAACTTCAGGTCAATTCGTCTATGAGCAAATATATGTCATTCTGACACAAAGGCTTTCTATCGATGCTGTCACTGAAGCACAAAATGTAACATCTGTCATCACTGTACGGCATCTAGTTTGATACAGTTGTTTCCGTTGTAACAACATCACCCAGAACACAGAAGATATACAGTGATTACATGTATTTGTGTTCATGTACAGTTCCAGAAACTCCACTGCAGTTCCTACTTTTGACATTACCATTTACTTGTCTGCTGTGTAAACAATTGCCTTGCCTTTGCATGTCTTTTTTGACGAGTGTCACTGGTGGGGTAAGACCTGTTATATGGCAATGTAATTGAATCAAACTGGTTCTGTAGGGCAGGGTTTTTTGGGTTAGAGTCAAGGGTAATATGAACGTTTCTACTGGCATAGTATGGATATTTCTGAAAGTATTTAAAGTCCATATGTGTTATGGTTTCGTACTGAATGCATTTGCGTACCGTTTTCTGGTTTAACTTACTGTTTCAGTCTGGAAATAGACGTGTTAGAATACACTTCACAAACACATACACATGATATATCGGGATCGTACAAAGGACTCAGGTATTGACAGATTTTTCTTGTGAACCTTAAGAGGGTTTTCACGCTCTTATAACAGTCTCAGCTTAGGGAATGAGCGAATTGGCCATAATCAGAACCTGCCTGTACATAAAACCGTTTCCTAGCAGAAATAATGGTCGTGAAATAAAAGTGGAGAAATAGCAGTGTTAAATGTGGTCGAAGCTGACATTTTTCAAACCTCTGTGAATTTTACTTTTTAACTTCAAACTCGATCCATTACAATTGTAAAACACCAGTCAATTTAAGTTATAGATCGGAATGGTGATATCCTCCAAAGTGCAGTTCATCACGTTGGGCTCCTTACAAGTAGACAGTGAGATACATCACTCCTAACTAGTATTGTTCAGGATCGAGACCAGAGGCCTCAATTGTCAGCTACACGTTTCAGAGTCCAATGAATCTCCATTCACCATACTCGTTATTTTTGTAACTGGATAAAGGTGTTTCTATCTGGTGAATTTACTTTCAGGATGCTAGGCGCAGCGCTGAGGCGAATTCGATTAGATTTAAGTGAGTAAACCTCTGAAGAAGATCCCTATCGCATGGAAAATGCATTCTGTGGCTGTCTGTGGATGGATTGAGAATCTCAAGGAAGGGTCCAAAAAGTTATGGCGTTGAAGGTAACATTTGTATAGAATTCGTCAAGTTAGCTAATTCAACAAAGGTCGAACTGCTGAGGCTGGTGAAGTTTTAGTATGGTTCTATGAGCGTGGTCATGTTTGAACGGGTAAGGTTAATGTGCTGTCTTTATGGGGAATGTATAAAGCTGAATGTAAAAAAGCCCTCTTCGGCTGTGTGGAGTTCGCGAAGCATAATGTTCTTGGTTACATTTTAGTTTAGGATCTGAACTAAAATAAACTTTTTTAATCATTTAATCTTAAAGGTTAAGGTTACATTCCTAATTTAACATTCGTCAAATTGATTTTACCTGTGAGTTTGGAGTCGACTTGCGAGTTAAGCTTCTTTTCCTCAGCGAACATGGAATAGTTGACATTACGTATCTTAATGTGACTTAGAACATCACCAGCCAAGGGTTTAAATGATTTCTTGTCCAATGTAGAAAAGTCTGCCATTCGTACCGTTTCTTTAAAAATAGGACAGGTCACACTGACATATGAGGTTTCGTTTCCAGAGACCGTTGGAAATATTCGCATGTAACGTAATCCAAGAAACGAGGAATAAATGCATTAAAATTAGACATTTATGATATGTATGTATGGAAGATATAGGTACTGTCAAGAGAGTTTCTGTGAGTGTGTGGGATGGGTTCACATCGCGCTGAGCAATGTTTTGTTTACATTTCACAGTATCATCTGGAGATGGCATAAAACACGTCATTATTTGTATAATGGTTTTTAAGACATTTCTGTCTTCAAGTTTCGAGAGAAGCGGAAATCGACCATTGCAAAATGCCGAGGATATTCAATGAGACATGCATTACAGCCATATCAACAGGAAAACACATAAACATTGGTCTGATTGAACAACGGTTTCGTTGACGGTTAGCATTGACAATGTTATTCTCAAGCACATGTCCAAGACGATTTGCATAAATTTGCCCACATATACTGTGTACTTCCGTGGTATTTCACAATTAGGAAGATACGTGTATATTGCTTTAAAACCAAGACTCATCAATCGTTACAAACTGCTGAAACAAAATCAGCGGGTCTGCTTGAAAACATCGTAAAGTGTGATAATGATGATGATGATGATGATGATGACGACGACGACGACGACGACGACGTCGACGATGATGATGATACTGGAGCGTTTCTTCTCAATGGCCCGAAGCCTTTTAAGCTAGCATGCAGAAACCTTTTAAATGCCCAGCTCATTCCTTAGAATATTCTCAACTCCTTCTGATCATATCTAAACTTCTGAAATATTTGTTTTGTGGTGGCAACTGAAGGTCTTCTTGATCATCTTCGAGGCTCTCTCTTCTCCTCTTGAACTCCACTGCCCACGTCTTGACAATGGCAGAAAAAAGGAAAATCAACCTCTAAAGCTGTCCGCATGCGTCCCTATGAGAGCTATCCCCTTCAGAAGATGACATCGCGGTCGCCAATTTTATCCACTTTCGTCAACGTCTTGACTTTGATGCCTGCAGAGGTATGCTGCCTGTTTACATGTTGTGTGTAAATGCAGCCTGCAGGCATGGAACATATAATACTTGATATATCCAAACCGATAATGGTTTAACTTTCTCCTTCGTAAATGGACACAGCGGACGCAATGACTTTGTTCAAAACAGAACTGCATCATAGTCAGTGCAATACTATGTACTGGTTCAATCATCCGATCGTCATGCTGAAGACCTGGTGTTGATTCCCCACATAGGTGCAATGGGTGAAGCCCTTTTCTGGTATCCCCCGCCGTGACATTGCTAGAATATTGCTGGAATATGGTGAACACCTGGTGTCATCACTGATGTAAACCAGTCATATAATTGTCACTGTTGTTTTGCCCTTACACCCTGATGAATCCGTTCCGGTGGGTAATTGGTTATTCTCTGATGTTGGTGTTTAATGTTTCCAACACTTGAATCCAAACTAGGCGTTACAACACTGGTATCGCAAACAGAAACGATATTCATTTACTCACTCACTCAGTATAGCCACGGAAGAACAACGGTATGTTTATCCTGCTGTGGACAAAATGCCTCAAGTACTCATACAATAAACCTGTATTTCTGATGACCGTGGACAGAGAGCCTATAAACCAATGCATTACTTCCGGTACGAGCACACTAAAGCTTAGATGAGATTTCACAGGGTGTTCTACTTGTCATCCGAGCTCTGACAAGTCATGCTAAAAGCAATAAGTATCAACATATCACGTTATTGATGGTGGAGGCTTTACGTAACTTGATCTGTCATAGAAAAATGTCTTTTGTTAGACTTTATCATGGGTAATACCTTTGTTCGTCTAGCTTTACCAACCACTTATTAATGCCATGTCTGATTTTGGACACAATAATGACAGGATTGAGCGAACCTGTATTTTGTATTTTGCTAATAGCTTACATACATGCTGACAATTCTATTGGATTACTTATGCCAAGTTTTACGCACAGACAGAAAGTTACCAGGTGACAGTTCAAAGGGGATTGGGATGTTTTCAAAACACATTTTTTCCCGATGCCTTTGGTTTTAGATTTGAAAACCCATGTCCTCCACATTTCTACCATAAATGTCTCACTTAGGCATTCAATTCCGTTCAACAGTTGTGGGGATTAACAAGAGTCGTATTACGCTCACTAAAGTCTTTGTTGAAAAACCTTCCCGACTATACCTTAAAAGTAATTAAGAGTTGTCACCAGTTGCTGAAGCTGCTGGGATATCGTTCGATACCCCAGTGGGAGAGTTAGTAATTTCTCTTATCACAGACCTAGAGATTTTGGCCGGTTTTAAATATTTGTGCACTTAAATATTTCTTTTATTTTTAGTCCATGTAGAAGGGCAACTCGGCAGAAGTGAGTTGATTATTTGACGATTATTTAAAAGATGAGATCAGTTGCCGAATATGTGAAGTTAGGCGTCTTGTCTTAACGTTTTCGCGAATACAGATTTTGGTACAGTCGATTATTATCCGTGGGGAAGTACTCTACAAGAAGAAATCGTTAATCCGTGAACGATTTCACTAAAGATTTCACTGTGTGGATGCAACATACAATTACGCGTACATGAACGTGCTCTGGAGAAAAGTGAAAGACTGCTTATGCATCGTAATATTAGTTAAGCAATGAACTTATCATCTACCAAAGCACGGCCAATTTCTTTTCCAACGACATCGAGTTACAGAAACGATTGAAGATGTTTTCTGTTAAACAGGATCTTCGCTGAGAATAAGTCATTAATTATTGATCCAGAAGCCGAGGGCTTCAATCTTGCATTGGCTGTGGGTTTGAAAGGAAAGTTTTTGCAAGTCCATTCTTTGTAAAGTTTGCAAATTTATTTTAGAAAATGTCTTTTTCTCCCCGCGGCATTTTCTTTGAAGTTGGTGAAAGTACTTCCGGGATGACGTCGCTATTTCTTGAGAACACGATATTTAACGTTGGAGAGAAATGTCGTATACCACGATCAAGGGGTGTACGTATATATTAGACGCGATGCAATGTGTTTTCATACTGACGGCTAATTTATTGGGTTCATATCCTCTAAACACGAGCATGTACCATACCTTATTATGATTGCTGTGACATGTTACAAACATGTTTTCGAAAATGTAACCATTTGCACTAAGGAATCTTGAGGTTTTCTTTTTACAAAGTATTTTGTTTTCATTAGTTTCATGTTCAACAGATTTAAATATTTGAATGCAGCAAAGAGGGTTCGGGCTATCGTGGCACAATCAGATTGGTTAAGCTCATTATGAGCTTTTCACACGCAGCCCACACTGCAAATGGGAGTTCTCCCAAGAACGTTTCTGAAAACATGTAGACTCCCCAGCACTGTAGCCTTCTGCATTACTCAGAGTGTTAGAAGGGCAGTGCTCCTGGTGGAGATCCCAGACACACTCCTGATCTGTGTCACGAGATCAGGAGGTATCAAACCAAGGGCACCGAGAACATTGGGGAGTCAATATCAGCAAATTATTGCAATTCATTTTTTGTGCTATGATGAACCATCAATCACTTGGAATCATTCTTGAGCAAATCATCAAAACCTCAATCAAATCAGAGGCTGTGAGTAGCCCAGTTGGTAAAGCGTTGGCTCGTCACGACGAAGAACTGAGTTCGATTCCCTACATGGGTACAATGTGTTGAACCCTTTTCTGGTGTCTCCCACCATGATATTGCTGGAATATTGCTAAAAGCGACGAAAAACCATACACAATCAATTAATCAATTAAAACAAACAGCATTGCTCGCTGTTGTTCCCCGTATCAGGCTAGATGCTCAGAACGTGCTGTATCCATTGTTATCCTGACGGGGATGACAAAACGAGAATTAAAGACGATGAACGGGGTTGTATTGTTTCTCTTTAAATCAATAGAAGGCAATCAAAGATTAGTGCTACTTCCGTTCCTCTCGTGGATGAACAATTTGTCAAAGATCTTCTTGGTAATGTGCTCATCACAAATAATCTAAAACTTTCGTGACAATATCTTTATATTACCCCCTTTCTCCCTTTTTGATTATGAACTATACGACATATGATTTTCATATTTACATAATCATGATTATGAATTATAATACATATAATCCTAAATATTTACATTAGACAAAGAAAACATGTTATAAGCGGCGCACATTTCCAATTTCAACCGCAATGACATAACTGATTTTTAATGCAAATCCCTGTCTCCACTTGTACCGCATGTTCCCGTCTCTGTCATGATCAGCTAGACAATTGACTTCTCTTTGCATGTGTTTTGACTGGTGCAGAATACGTTCCCCGAGATTTTAACTAATGTTTATGCTTAAGTATATGGCGTGCACAACGGATTGGACCACCCATGTTCCCGCTTGCTTAACGAAGCACAACCAACAAAGAACATTCACAAATTGTAGTTCTACATGTACCAATCAAATGTTATACATGAGTCAACTTGAAATTGAATATGGTAAACTTCAGGTCAATTCATCTATGAGCAAATATATGTCATTCTGACACAAAGGCTTTCTATCGATGCTGTCACTGAAGCACAAAATGTAACATCTGTCATCACTGTACGGCATCTAGTTTGATATCGCTGTTTCAGTTGTAAACACATCACCGAGAACACAGAAGATATACAGTGATTACATGTATTTGTGTTCATGTACAGTTCCAGAAACTCCACTGTAATTCCTACTTTTGACTTTACCATTTACTTGTCTGCTGTGTAAACAATTGCCTTGCCTTTGCATGTCTTTTTGACGAGTGTCACTGGTGGGGTAAGACCTGTTATATGGCAATGTAATTGAATCAAACTGGTTCTGTAGGGCAGGGTTTCTTGGGTTAGAGTCAAGGGTAATATGAACGTTTCTACTGGCATAGTATGGATATTTCTTAAAGCATTTAAAGACCATGTAAAGGGCAAGCACATGCCATTATCTCATATTCCATATGTGTTATGGTTTCGTACTGAATGCATTTGCCTACCGTTTTCTGGTTTAACTTACTGTTTCAGTCTGGAAATAGACGTGTTAGAATACACTTCACAAACACATACACATGATATATCGAGATCGTACAAAGGACTCTTGTAAACCTTAAGAGGGTTTTCTCTCTCTTATAACAGTCTCAGCTTAGGGAATGAGCGAATTGGCCATTATCAGAGCCTGCCTGTACACAAAGCCGTTTCCTAGCAGAAATAATGGTCGTGAAATAAAAGTGGAGAAATAGCAGTGTTAAATGTGGTCGAAGCTGACATTTTTCTAACCTCTGTGAGTTTCACTTTTTAACTTCAAACTCGATCCATTACAATTGTAAAACACCAGTCAATTTAAGTTATAGCTCGGAATGGTGATTTCCTCCAAAGTGCAGTTCATCACGTTGGGCTCCTTACAAGTAGACAGTGAGATACATCACTCCTAACTAGTATTGTTCAGGATCGAGACCAGAGGCCTCAATTGTCAGCTACACGTTTCAGAGTCCAATGAATCTCCATTCGTCATACTCGTTATTTTTGTAACTAGATAAAGGTGTTTCTATCTGGTGAATTTACTTTCAGGATGCTAGGCGCAGCGCTGAGGCGAATTCGATTAGATTTAAGTGAGTAGACCTCTGAAGAAGATCCCTATCGCATGGAAAATGTATTCTGCGGCTGTCTGTGGATGGATTGAGCATCTCAAAGAAGGGTCCAAAAAGTTATGGCGTTGAAGGTATCATTTGTATAGAATTCGTCAAGTTAGCTAATTCAACAAAAGTCGAACTGCTGAGGCTGGCGAAGTTTGAGTATGGTTCTATGAGCGTGGTCATGTTTGAACGGGTAAGGTTAATGTGCTGTCTTTATGGGCAATGTATAAAGCTGAATGTAAAAAAGCCCTCTTCGGCTGTTTGGAGTTCGCGAAGCGTAATGTTCTTGGTCACATGTTAGTTTAGGATCTGAACTAAAAGAAACTTTTTTAATCATTTAACCTTAAAGGTTAACGTTACATTTGTAATTTAACATTCGTCAAATTGATTGTACCTGTGAGTTTGGAGTCGACTTGCGAGTTAAGCTTCTTTTCCTCAGCGAACATGGAATAGTTGACATTACTTATCTTAATGTGACTTGGAACATCACCATCCAAGGGTTTAAATGATTTCTTGTCCTATGTAGAGAAGTTTGCCGTTCGTACCGTTTCTTTAAAAATAGGACAGGTCACACTGACATATGAGGTTTCGTTTCCAGAGACCGTTGGAAATATTCGCATGTAACGCAATCAAAGAAACGAGGAATAACTGCATTTAAGTTAGACATTTATGATATGTATGTATGGAAGATATAGGTACTCTCAAGAGAGTTTCTGTGAGGCTGTGGGATGGGTTCAGATCGCGCTGAGCAATGTTTTGTTTATATTTCACAGTATCATCTGGAGATGGCATAAAAAACGTCATTATTTGTATAATGGTTTTTAAGACATTTCTGTCTTCAAGTTTCGGGAGAAACGGAAATGGACCATTGCCAAATGCCGAGGATATTCAATGAGACATGCATTACAGCCATATCAACAGGAAAACTTGAACATAAACATTGGTCTGATTGAACAATGCACATTCAGTGAATTTTCGTTGACTGTTAGCATTGACAATGTTATTCTCACGCACGTGTCCAAGACGATTTGCATAATTTTGTCCACATATAGTGTGTACTTCCGTGGTATTTCACAATTAGGAAGATACGTGTATATTGCTTTAAAACCAAGACTCATCAATCGTTACAAACTGCTGAAACAAAATCAGCGGGTCTGCTTGAAAACATCGTAAAGTGAGATAATGATGATGATGATGATGATGATGATGATGATGACGACGACGGCGTCGACGTCGACGATGATGATGATACTGGAGCGTTTCTTCTCAATGGCCCGAAGCCTTTTAACCTAGCATGCAGAAACCTTTTAAATGCCCAGCTCATTCCTTAGAATATTCTCAACTCCTTCTGATCATATCTAAACTTCTGAAATATTTGTTTTGTGGTGGCAACTGAAGGTCTTCTTGATCATCTTCGAGGCTCTCTCTTCTCCTCTTGAACTCCACTGCCCACGTCTTGACAATGGCAGAAAAAGGAGAATCAACCTCTAAAGTTGTCCGCATGCGTCCCTATGAGAGCTATCCCCTTCAGAAGATGACATCGCGGTCGCCAATTTTATCCACTTTCGTCAACGGCTTGACTTTGATGCCTGCAGAGGTATGCTGCCTGTTTACATGTTGTGTGTAATGCAGCCTGCAGGCATGGAACATATTATACTTGATATATCAAAACCGATAATGGTTTAACTTTCTCCTTCGTAAATGGACACAGCGGACGCAATGAGTTTGTTCAAAACAGAACTGCATCATAGTCAGTACAATACTATGTACTGGTTCAATCATCCGATCGTCATGCTGAAGACCTGGTGTTGATTCCCCACATAGGTGCAATGGGTGAAGCCCTTTTCTGGTATCCCCCCGCCGTGACATTGCTAGAATATTGCTGGAATATGGTGAACACCTGGTGTCATCACTGATGTAAGCCAGTCATATAATTGTCACTGTTGTTTTGCCCTTACACCCTGATGAATCCGTTCCGGTGGGTAATTGGTTATTCTCTGATGTTGGTGTTTAATGTTTCCAACACTTGAATCCAAACTAGGCGTTACAACACTGGTATCGCAAACAGAAACGATATTCATTTACTCACTCACTCAGTATAGCCACGGAAGAACAACGGTATGTTTATCCTGCTGTGGACAAAATGCCTCAAGTACTCATACAATAAACCTGTATTTCTGATGACCGTGGACAGAGAGCCTATAAACCAATGCATAACTTCCGGTTCGAGCACACTAAAAGCTTTGATGAGATTTCACAGGGTGTTCTGCTTGTCATCCGAGCTCTGACAAGTCATGCTAAGCAATAAGTATCAACATATCACGTTATTGATATGTGGAGGCTTTACGTAACTTGATTTGTCATAGAAAAATGTCTTTTGTTAGATTTTATCATGGGTAATACCTTTGTTTCGTCTAGCTTTACCAACCACTTATTAATGCCATGTCTGATTTTGGACACAATAATGACAGGATTGAGCGAACCTGTTCATATGTTGAGTATTTTGCTAATAGCTTACATACATGCTGACAATTCTATTGGACTACGTATGCCAAGTGTTACGCACAGACAGAAAGTTACCAGGTAACAGTTCAAAGGGGACTGGGATGTTTTCAAAACACATTTTTTCCCCGATGCCTTTGGTTTTAGATTTGAAAATCCATGTCCTCCACATTTCTACCATAAATGTCTCACTTAGGCATTCAATTCCGTTCAACAGTTGTGGGGATTAACAAGAGTCGTATTACGCTCACTAAAGTCTTTGTTGAAAAACCTTCCCGACTATACCTTAAAAGTAATTAAGAGTTGTCACCAGTTGCTGAAGCTCCTGGGATATCGCTCAATACCAGTGGGAGAGTTATTCATATCTCTTATGACAGCCCGTTCAAATATTTGTGCACCTAAATATTTCTTTTATTTCTGGTCCATGTAGAAGGGCAAATCGGAGGAAGTGAGTTGATTATTTGACGATTATTTAAAAGATGATATCAGCCGAATATGTGAAGTTAGGCGTCTTGTCTCGACCTTTTCGCGAATACAGATTTTGGTACAGTCGATTATTATCCGTCGGGAATCACTCTACAAGAAGAAATCGTTAGTCCGTGAACGATTTCAATAAAAATTTCACTGTGTGGATGCAACATACAATTACGCGTACATGAACGTGTTCTGGAGAAAAGTGAAAGACTGCTTATGCATCGTAATATTAGTTAAGCAATGAACTTATCATCTACCAAAGCACGGCCAATTTCTTTTCCAACGACATCGAGTTATAGAAACGATTGAAGATGTTTTCTGTTAAACAGGATCTTCGCTGAGAATAAGTCATTAATTCTTGATCCAGAAGCCGAGGGCTTCAATCTTGCATTGGCCGTGGGTTTGAAAGGAAAGTATTTGCAAGTCCATTCTTTGTAAAGTTTGCAAATTTATTTTAGAAAATGTCTTTTTCTCCCCGCGGCATTTTCTTTGAAGTTGATGAAAGTACTTCCGGGATGACGTCGATATTTCTAGAAAACACGATATTTAACGTTGGAGAGAAATGTCGTATACCACGATCAAAGGGGGTACGTATTAGACACGATGCAATATATTTTCATACTGACGGCTAATTTATTGGGTTCATATCCTCTATGCAAGAACATTTAGCATACCTTATTATGATTGCTGTGACACTTTACAAACATAAAGATCGGAATGTTTTCGAAAATGTAACCATTTGCACTAAGGAATCATGAGGTGTACTTTTTACAAAGTATATTTATTTTCATTAGTTTCACAGATTTAAATATTTGAATGCAGCAAAGAGGGTTCGGGCTATCCTGGCACAATCAGATTGGTTAAATTCATTATCAGCTCAGACCGCGGCCCAGACTGCAAATGGGACTTCTCCCAAGAGCGTTTCTGAGAACATGTAGACACCCTAGCACTGCAGCCTTCTGCATTACTCAGATTGTCAGAAGGGCAGTGCTCCTGGTGGAGATCCCAGACACACTCCTGATCTGTGTCAAGAGATCAGGAGGTATCAAACCAAGGGCACCGAGGACAATGGGTTGTCGGACAACTTGATGAGTGACATTTCCTAAGAAAGGTACGCATATTAATATCAGAAAAGTAAGTAATTTTCTTGTGCTATGATGAACCATCAATCATTTGGAATCAGTCATGAGCAAATCATCAAAACCTCAATCAAATCAGAGGTGAGGTGGTGAGGTGAAATTGGGTTTAACGTCGTGCGTGTTGACGACTGTATGTGTATGTGCGGCTGCTTGTACTAGCCCAGACTTAAGCTGGTTTTATAGTGCTAGCCCACTGAGATACCATGCATGAATACCCCACTCAGACACATTATACTGACTCCGAGCCGACCAGTCCTTGTTGTACCCATTAATGCCGAGCGCCAGGCAGGGACCAACAAGTACCATATTTTAACGTCTTTTGGTATGACGTGGTCGGGGATCGAACCCGCGACCTTCCGCTCTCCGGGCGGACGCTCTAACCACTACACCACGGAGGCGGTCCAATCAAATCAGAGGCTGTGGGTAGCCCTGTTGGAAAAGCGTTGGCTCGTCACGACGACGAACTGGGTTCGATTCCCCACTTGGGTACTATGTGTTGAACCCTTTTCTGGTGTCTCCCACCGTGATGTTGCTTGAATATTGCTAAAAGCGACGAAAAACCATACACACTCAATCAGTCAATTAAAACAAACAGTGTACACTGCTCGCAGTTGTTCCCCGTATCTTGCCAGATGCTCGGAACGTGCTGTATCCATTGCTATCCTGACGGGGATGACACAAACGAGAATCAAAGACGATGAACGGGATTGTATTGTTTCTCTAAAATCAATAGAAGGCAATCAAAGATTGCATTGGAGTGCTACTTCCGTTCTCTGGTGGGTGAACAATTTGTCAAAGATTTTATTGGTAATGCGCTCATCATAAGTAATCTATTGCTATTGTGATACTGGCTTTATGTCCTTTTAACTCAATTCTGTCGACCATGTTTTCTTAATATGTGGTGGTGTATGTTCCTGTGCATAGAGCTCAGGTCACTAGTCAGCTGAAGTTAAACAACGTTGGGCGCGGAGAGTTCATGAATGGGTGACCGTGTTTGGCAGCTTGACTCCTGAGAGTTTATAGGACAAGACGCAGAACAAGACGTACCTCAGGCAATTGGGTTTGTTTAAAAGTGCCTCTATTCGCCCAGCAGAAAATGGGTACCCGGTGGACTAAGTCATGTGCCTACAACCTTCTAGTGCCTCACAGGCAGCTTGGGTTATCCTGGGTAATAATGAACTGTGGACAGAGATGAGATGTTACTGTAATATTGCCACTCACTGTTGTAGCTGATAATTAGATTGATAACCATTAATCTTCTAGCACATCACAGCCTTCTTGGGTTGTATACTCCCCAGGTAGTTGAGAATGAAACACTGACCGGAAGGGTAAAGTAAGGTTGGCCTTGGGTGTGTTTAGGGTGTGTTTAGGGCGTGTTAGGGTGTGTTTAGGGTGTGTTTAAGGAGTGCATGTGGCGCAGCACAGAGAAGGTGCTTATAATTCTTGTTCTTATTATTGAATATTTTGTCGACATTCATGTTTCCAATAAATCGTAGGTAATTGTTACCAATAAATATGTATTTAACAGTGTGCATTTGCATTTTTCGTCTGTAGGAAATGAAAATTTCCTAGTAGAAATTTAAGATAATATGGTTGCACAGTTCCTTTAAAATAAAGATCGTTCGGAAACCGTTGGAAAACATCAGTCTTCTTGATTATGCAAAACCCAAACCATGCAATTTCAGAGGAATAATTCCATAGCTCCTCAGATTGCATTCAGTGAGTGAGTGAGTAAGGGTCGTCTGGCCACACATTCAGAATCAAGTGTGCATCAATATTCCGATGCTCCAAAATAGAGGTTGGGATACATCCGTTTTGAAGACAAGTGAAATCCCAAAAGGAGGCTCGGCCACTAGAACGGTTCAAAATGACGGTCTTGTACGGCCCTGATATTATGTCAAATCACTTTGTACTTTACAAAAATACACTTAATAAGCACAAAGAACACAAAACAGGTGTAAACAGTGAGCCAGATGAATTGTGAATCATGTTGCGACCTCTTCAAACAGTGGCAGTCTGTGGCGTCTTAGTTAATGTCATGCCGCCTAAACCTCGACATAAAATATAGAAATACGATAATGTTTAAGCTTAAAATTTAAATTAATTTGTAAATACCATTGTCTTATGAAACATGGAATTGGAAGTTCGTGGAACCATAGTTGTGTGTAGTGTCTCATTTCACCTTCCCACGAGAAAATTCGGATTGGCTGAAAAGTATGTCATTGTCTGAATTGGTTCATGAGACTCTTTGTCTCTTTGTAGAATTCTTTCTTGGCTGTGACCTATCATTGTCTTAATCGACCTCCCCTGCAACGCTGCGTTTTATATCAATCACTGGTTTCTCTGCATATTATGCCGTACATGCCAGTGTCATATCCTTGGAATGTTCCGATGTTAAACAACCTTGCCATGACGAATTAATGAACAATTAGGCAAACCGACTTTGTTGCCCAATGCCAAAAACGTGACAAAACCCTTTCCATAATCTTAAGATACCAGTTTTACGAAGAGGTGAGCAATCATCTGTCACAAACACGTGCAAAGACAAGGCAAGTGTTAATCTGAACAAACACGGGAGCACAACTTTCACGGCGATATACGGAATTGTCGTCAATGCATAAATTTAAAACAGATAAGTCAAATTCACTATTTTCACAAAGAAATAAGGCGTTTGCAAGACGGGGTCTTTGCAAACTGGTGAGAGTTATTTCCCCAACGGTGGCACCCATCACAAACACACGCCAAAGTAAGTCAAGTGTTCGGCTAAAAAAACACGGAAGCATAATGAAGTTAGAATTACATCAGACATCATTTTGATCACGGATACTTCAATTTTTTAAATGTCCCCCACATGTCTACCATAAAACATTTTCAAAGCTTAGCTGACACATATAGGATTGTCTTAGATCAAGTTCTCCCACGCATGGCAAATGGCAGATATTTAAACAGAGCGAACGCTGAAGTCGTCATAGCCTAGCATCCTCCCCAAAGCCATCATGTGTCATTTTCCTGTTTCCCTGGAGAGAGACAAGTATAGGCCTCAGCATTTCTCACGATACCTAAGCTTTCCGAGACGCCCTGTCACCAGCTTATTGGCCACAAATACCTTTGTATTTAAACCATGTCGGATTTGTCATTCCTCGGGAGAAGGACACGGTGATGGTAATATAGGTCGATGGAATCGGATTGTATGACCCATATATTCACTTGGCAATATATCTTTGTAGCGGTTTGGCCTTTAAGAACAACGAGCCTGCAAGCTAGGGCGGTATGATCTGAATGGGGTCATTTTATATGTAGGTTAGTGCTATATTTGAACACTGAACACTTTGACTAAAGGTGTGGGTTCGATTCCTAACATGGGTACAATATGTGAAGCCCAATCATGGTGTCCCATTCACGATATCTTTGATATCATCCATATTAAAATTATTCTAGATTAACCCGTTTCAAGGCAAACGTTTACATCAACCACCAACTGAATATTTGTGTTTAGAGGCAAAACGTTAATGGAGTGTCGCCTGATTCACATATTTATAAGTCAGTTCCAAACACTGCCAGATTCCTGGAACGAGCTCTGAAGGATCCTTGGCACTTAGCCAAGGACACACAATGGCTAAATTGTTTCTTGTCACGCCTGATAGTACTTTCATAATCTATTAAAGAAACAAGTAACCACATGTACTATACTTCCCCAGGGACTGTAAGAAGATCATGCTGGGAAGAGGTTTGCTTTGTGGCCAGTCGAGTGGAGATGAAACATAATAAATAATGTATATGACCAGATCATGGTTTGTTATTTTTATTTTGAAGCACTAAGTGGCAGGAATGGTCAATGAGCTGTGTAAAGTTGCGTACCTTTGGCAGGCCAGGAATCAATGATCACAGGTTCGAATCCAGTTCGTCCTGATTATGTTTCGGGTCTTCAGCACCATACCCATGCAGGCGCGTCCTACAACGTGGTCAGTGTCATGACTGCGGGATTGTCCTGGCACATTGAGCTCACATGCCGTTATATTGCAGGAATAATGTTCAAAGCGGTCTTAAAACAAACTCACTCATTCACTCCCTCCCGTGGCAGTACGGGTAGCCTAGTGGTTAAAGCGTTCGCTCGTGCCGAAGATCCCTGTTCGATTCCCCACATGGGTAAAATGTGTGAAGCCCATTTCTGGTGTCCTGCACCGTGATATTGCTGGAATATTGCTAAAGTGGCGTAAAACTAAACTCACTCCCACACTCCCACGTCTGCTTACGCATCGGTAAAAGAGTTCTGGTAGTAAATGAGGTTATGGCATGTCCTAAACATATAGCAGCTCCTTCCCCCTTTAATAGATGTAGGCGGTTTCTCATCATGGGTCTTTGATACTGTTTTTCATGTTTGAAATCCGTTCCGGGACACAATCATTGGGTAGTATTGATCGAACTGTCGTAGCATTGCAAATGTTCATGGTCTGGTGACATTACACACAAGAGACGTTAAATATCAATAGCTGATTGTCGATAGCTTGAAAAAGTAATACAATGAATTATTCTGAAACAAAGACACCTTCGTAAGTGCAGCTCTCATGTTTTCTTTGTCAAAATTCTAGTTTGAAAACCCACGTGAATATGCATTCGGAACACATTATCAGGCGATACTCGGGCTGGTGTAAAAGATCGATAATCGGATATATTATCGATGGGAATACATATTAATCATATATAAGTATAAATGAAAATTGTGTCATCTAGAATATCGTACATAAACTATTGTCATGAAATATACTTGAAAGTTTCAATGTACTAATACGACGTAAGCTCCTTGTGCTGTGTTTATAAACAATGCATTGTCCATTGTTTTACATTTAAAGTAAGAGAAGGTGACATCCATCCACCAAGTCATCACATCTGACAACCCGATACCTTTAGTCGCGTTTTACGGCAATCGTGGTCGCTTTTCTGACAAAAATGGGTTGACGGAGACCAATTCCAAAATGGGTCTTCATGGGTTGGAAGATGAAAATCCTACATTAAGAATATTTAATTATTGTATGTTTGAAAATAAGCATCACTTAATAATTGAGTAAAGATTTCTTTGCTCGCGTATTGTACGCAGACACGCAGCTTATCTGGAGTCTCGCGGTGACTTTGTAACAATCGAATGTCGTTACTGGGCAAGGCTCTAGCTGGCTTGGTATTTGTAATCACCATGTTGAAACGTGCAAGTAGCTAGATTATATTCCCGGATGGCGCATTAAATTGATTTCTCAACGCACATGGAATCTCAAAAGGAGCACCGCACCAGCGTGAGAATTTCTTGTCATTCTTGTAATGTGATCATGTATAAATCGAATGTAATTTCAATGAATTAGTGTACGGTACACCAAGCAATTAAGCCATAAACTGATATTTGACTTGAATTCAATTATCAACAAATGTTCTCTGTGTTTAAGTGAGAGCGTTTAGTGTTTGTTTCTGATTATAGAAGAATGAATATATATATACAATGTTTTGATATAGTATTACTTTTTAATGGTGAAAACCATGGCAACAAAAAAACACTTAAAGTTTTATGACTTGGGTGCTAATTTCTAGGTAGAACGTTCTGATCCTTTTCGTAGACACCCGGTGTCATTATTTGATTTTTTCGCGAACCATTGCTATAACTGTAACTGTGAATTTCGGGTAGACTGTCTGGGTAGACTGATTAATCTCAAGTCTTGGCGTTCTTTTTACCAGATAAGGAAAAGAAGTAATTGCTAAAACCAATAATGACGCAATCTGGATGCAGATTAAGATCGTTATTCAGATCCCAAGATGAAGTGTAAACACTGCAGAAAACATTGTGAACATCACTTAATGTAAGTTTGGGAATGTCTGTTATTTGACGCAGGGCACAGTACTGCAGTTATAGGACGGAGGGTTAAATAATTGTGTTTAGATCTGAACCAGACAATCCAGTCCTGGGCTCTATGATAACTGGGATACGATGACATGGTTCAACCAAGGCAAAAAATCTAGGCTACCCGATCCAGTGAGTCTTGTGTCGTCAGAAGAATGGGTTGCTTAAGAGCAATTCTCACCTGATTCATAACAGGGGGAACCGCCTCCGTGGTGTAGTGGTTAGAGCGTCCGCCCGGAGAGCGGAAGGTGGCGGGTTGGATCCCCGGCCGCATCATACCAAAAGACGTTAAAATATGGTACTTGTTGGTCCCTGCCTGGCGCTCGGCATTAATGGGTACAACAAGGACTGGTCGGCTCGGACTTGGTATAATGTGTCTGAGTGGGGTATTCATGCTTAACTGCGGCATGGTATCTCAGTGAGCTAGCACTATAAAACCAGCTTAAGTCTGGGCTAGTACAAGCAGCCGCACATACACATACACACGCATGTACGTCGTCATATGAGCGAAATATTATCAAGTACGACGTTAAACCCCATTTCACTTCACCTTCACAGGATGAACATGACTTACTTGTACTTTTGGGCATACATCAATGTCTGTTTGCTGTAGCACACAGCACTATTGCTGCCATATGACTGAGGGTTGTAAATAATTGTGTCTAGATCTGGACAAGACAATCCAGTCATTGACTCTATGATCGATGATCTATAACTGGGATACAATAACATCCCTCATTCAAACCAGAAAGATACACTTCCCGATCCAGTGAGCTGCCAGATACATGGATTGGTTGCTGATGAACAAATCTAACCTGGATCGTCATATTGCCAATGAGACAGCTATGCTTGTTTTAGTATCTCCCAAATATTGAATTACATAATCCTGGCTACTTCCCGTTTCCCAAAATACACACCATTCATCAGTTCCTCAGATCTGCCACACGGATGGATATTACATTAAGACGAACCTATGTGATAAAGTTCCTAACATCCCTGCACTCACAGGAGCCACAAGACCGAGGAGACTGTTCAGTGGTGTTAAAGAACCTCAACGTTGATGTGCCTGCCATGGAGTAATACTATTTCCTTGAGCATGTTGAAGTATTATTTAAGACAACCGGGTCTTATTTGAACATTAATGTTCGTTCAGCTGAGGATCTTCTGCCCGTGCGAGATTATATTGACACAATGAAATCGAAAGATCGATACGGTTCAAGTTTTGACAAGATTCTCCAGATTCTCCAGCAGTGGTCTATGGGCTTCAGTCTTCGTGATGTCGTACACATTCCGGGAGAGATTTCATATGATTTGAACAAAGTAATAGCGCGATTCTGAGACGAGTATTGACGAAACCAAATTCCTAGTCCTTAAGGGCGGATCGGCATTAGTAGGAAGGCGGATTAGTAAGGACTCGGAGCCCATAATGCTGTCAAGATTCTAGATTTCCTTATCCAAATTATGCACTGTTTGCTATCTTGTGGAGCTCAGTCTATCGAGTCTGCTTTCGCCATATGCCAGTCACAGAAATAGTCAAATAATGTTGATCTCTCTGTTCGAGGGTTCATGTTACAGATAGCGCTTGAAGCATTGAAACTCTTGTAGGAATTTTTGTCTTGGTTGATAAATATACATTACTGGTGTGTGTGAATACGAAAGAACTGGAACGATTGATTTACAGGATTGATTATTACATTGAAGTATATTACTTTTATATTGGTAACGGGCTACATTGAAGCACATCACGTGTATATTGTTAATGGATTACATCAAAACATGTCACATGAATATTATTGATGGAATACATTGAAGCATGTCACATGTATATTGTTAATGGATAACATTGAAGAATATTACTTGTATATTGTTAATGGATAACAATTAAAGATATTGCTTGTATACTGTTAATGGAGAACATTGACGCATGTTACATTTATATTGTTAATGGGCTACATTGAGGCATGTTACATTTATATTTTAATGGGCTACGTTGAAGCATGTTACATTTATATTGTTAATGGGCTACATTGAAGCATGTTACATTTATATTTTAATGGGCTACGTTGAAGCATGTTACATTTATATTGTTAATGGGCTATATTGAAGCATGTTACATTTATATTGTTAATGGGCTACATTGAAGCATGTTACATTTATATTGTTAATGGGCTACATTGAAGCATGTTACATTTATATTGTTAATGGGCTACATTGAAGCATGTTACATTTATATTGTTAATGGGCTACATTGAAGCATGTTACATTTATATTGTTAATGGGCTACATTGAAGCATGTTACATTTATATTGTTAATGGGTTACATTGAAGCATGTTACATTTATATTGTTAATGGGCTACATTGAAGAATGTTACATTTATATTGTTAATGGGCTACATTGAAGCATGTTACATTTATATTTAATGGGTTATATTTAAGCATGTTACATTTATATTGTTAATGGGTTACATTCAAGCATGTTACATTTATATTTTAATGGGCTACGTTGAAGCATGTTACATTTATATTGTTAATGGGCTACGTTGAAGCATGTTACATTTATATTGTTAATGGGCTACATTGAAGCATGTTACATTTATATTGTTAATGGGCTACATTGAAGCATGTTACATTTATATTTTAATGGGCTACATTGAAGCATGTTACATTTATATTGTTAATGGGCTAAGCATGTTGAAGCATGTTACATTTATATTGTGAATGGCATTGAAGCATTACGTTACATTTATATTGTTAATGGGCTACATTGAAGCATGTTACATTTATATTGTTAATGGACTACGTTGAAGCATGTTACATTTATATTGTTAATGGGCTACATTGAAGCATGTTACATTTATATTGTTAATGGGCTACATTGAAGCATGTTACATTTATATTGTTAATGGGCTACGATGAAGCATGTTACATTTATATTGTTAATGGGCTACATTGAAGCATGTTACATTTATATTGTTAATGGGCTACATTGAAGCATGTTACATTTATATTGTTAATGGGCTACATTGAAGCATGTTACATTTATATTTTAATGGGCTACGTTGAAGCATGTTACTATATTGTTAATGGGCTACATTGAAGCATGTTTACATTTATATTGTTAATGGGCTACATTGAAGCATGTTACATTTATATTTTAATGGGCTACATTGAAGCATGTTACATTTATATTGTTAATGGGCTACATTGAAGCATGTTACATTTATATTGTTAATGGGCTACATTGAAGCATGTTACATTTATATTGTTAATGGGCTACATTGAAGCATGTTACATTTATATTTTAATGGGCTACATTGAAGCATGTTACATTTATATTGTTAATGGGCTACATTGAAGCATGTTACATTATATTGTTAATGGGCTACATTGAAGCATGTTACGTAAACATTCTTGATGGATTGATTTAACTTATTTTACACTAATATTACTAAATCTCCTATATGTCTATCCCCTGAACAAGAAAATCGTATTTCAGTAGTTTCAAATGGGAAACAGAAATCAGGTTTTACAATGTTGATTGCACGTTAATACAGACTTCTTCACCTGAGTTAACATATTCTCTACCTCCCCACAATAAAATGGACTTTAGTGAACGAGTGACTAGAACATTTATACAGTAATACCATGTATTAATAATAAGAAGCAATACTCGCTTTGAACAGTAGTTCAGACACATTAGCGTATCAGTTTTATGCTGGAAGAAAGCCTAAATTGATGTAGATGTCAGATCTTTGCCACATTCCTGAATATCACGAGCATAGATATGGTGCTCACAAACATAATCTGTGCCACTCGTGGAACAAACTATCATAGGTTTCCATGACACGAACAGCGACTTAAGCGTCTGGGTTACCGAGACACCTCTTGTTCCAGAGACTCTTGGGAATATTGGAACGACGAACGAATCGGGAATCCTTCAAATGTAGGGATATTTGGAAAACAGGTTTCTATGGTAAAAAGTTCTTAGGCAATGTTTCAAGGGAACTGAGATTTGTATCCGTGGTGTTATCACGACTTGAATTCTGTGGAAAGTTATTATTACGTCATTCATATTTATCATTGCAAGTGAATGCCACCTACTGTAATTACCATGGTAGTTATATGTCTGTAGTACACAGCTTCGTTAACCCAGGCTTATTAATTTCTATTTTTCGCACCCGTGAAGTTCTGGGTTAGAAAATTGATCTTCAGTAACCCATGCTTGTCGTAAGAGGCGACTAACGGGATCGGGTGGTCATGCTCGCTGACTTGGTTGACACATGTCATCGGTTCCCAATTGCGCAGATCGATGCTCCTGCAGTTGATCACTGGAATGTCTGGTCCAGACTCGATTATTTACAGACCGCCGCCATATAGCTGGAATATTGCTGAGTGTGGCGTAAAACTAAACTCACTCACTCATTCTATTTTTCGTGACAAATATACGAGAATGATAAGGTTGTGACATGACTTTACTGGGTACTGTTAGATTGAGAATCTTAACGTTGGACAACCACACATCCCCAATCAAGTATAGCATATTAAATATATCTGTGTCTTGATAACTTTGACGGTGTAAATGTACGGCTGAGAGAGTATGATTTTACGCCGCTTTTAGCAACATTCCAGCAACAACACAACGTGATACACCCGAATTGGTTTTCACGTTTTGAATCCACATTGGGACCCGAACCCTGGATTTTCTGAAAGCTTAAACAACTGTACTACCTACTACTCCTCTTATACCGTTTACATGTAAATGTAACCAACTGAGATATGTATAATCAGCTGGATCACATGCCTATAAATACACTTTTAAATGTATTACTATTAACGGGAAAAGTTCAAAGGAAACAAAACCCTTATTCACTGTAATGAAGAACCTTGTGCTCAAACCGACGAACGAAAGCCAATACCACTGGCACAGAGAGTGATGTGAATTTAATCTCATAATATTACAGAAAGCACCGAGGCTCCGAACACCATATTGCTCTACCTAGATCTATCAGACTTGGACGTTAAACTGGTATATTAATGGAAACAGCCGCCGGTAAGTAATTATATACCATTATATAGACAGAAACTAGTTACGGCGTGTGCAAGGCTGTATTCATACCACAAGGATATCCGCTAATGAAATAAATGGTGTCTAGACATCAACAGCACCTGAATTGTTGAAAATGTCTTTTAGGCTTGTGTGAATGAGTGATGTAATCTTTAAGATAAATGGAATTTCACAACATAGGAGGCCACAACTGTGCATGTGAACTTGAGCACAGAATTGTGAAGTCGTGCATTACAGTTGTCGGTGCTAGCCTACCGATTAATGGGTTCGCCCGTTACACCAAAGACCACGGTTCGATTCTGATACAATCTGTAAGGGCTATTACTGGATTCCATTCAGGACTATGATTTGCTAAAAATCGTATAAAGCATTTTTAATCACCAATTTTGATAATGTATACCCGCTTTTGAAAAAAGCATGGCTGCATAATAATTGATCCAACACATCTGAATATATATATATATATATATATATATGATATCCTATCTTTCCGTCTAGCACAGTATTGAATACGCAGCTAATTGTGTGATTATAACCACTTCATGGTGATAGTGGTGAGTGAGAATGGATTTACGCAGCTTTTAGCAATCATCAGTGAGAAAGAGAGAGAGAGAGAGAGAGAGAGAGAGAGAGAGAGAGAGAGAGAGAGAGAGAGAGAGAGAGAGAGAGAGAGAGAGAGAGAGAGAGAGAGAGAGAGAGAGAGAGAGAGAGAGAGAGAGAGAGAGAGAGAGAGAGAGAGAGAGAGAGAGAGAGAGAGAGAGAGAGAGAGAGAGAGAGAGAGAGAGAGAGAGAGAGAGAGAGAGAGAGAGAGAGAGAGAGAGAGAGAGAGAGACCTTCATTACGACCGGCTAATGCTGGTTGGGTCTAAATCTGTAGCTCCGTATACCCAATGTTGAATTGATTGTCGGTTGCTTATAAACTGTACGCTATATGTATTTGTGTGGATAACAATTTGCCAACCTGAATTTAAGAAATGTAGTGTGTATACCAGTAATCCGAAATACTTCGTCATCAGCTTTCATTTCCAGAATGAGGGAAATGTTAAAGCACCAACTCATGAAAACAACGCGTTATTATTCTCAGAGGGATACGAAACAACAACCTGTTGATTTGAAGACCTTCACGCAGACACCTGTACCACGGAGACAGCTGTCGACATGAATCGCAATTGGCTGTGTCACATTAAACTAGCTAGGTTTATATGTACTGAAACATCCAGCCGTTGTAGTGATAGTTATATCTGCGTTCATGACTGTGCATCTGATTTGCACATCTACTGTCAATATACATCATACATCGTATCTAGATTTGACTTCGATCAATCAATCAATCTATCAATTATTTATGCAGGTATGAAGGCCACTGGGCCTGTATACATTGGTTACAACAAATATAATATCGGGTTGAATATAAATGTGGGTATTTATATAAACATACGCCTATCTTGATTTTAGAGAACTGTTCAGCTAATATTTGCATCTTGTCTCATGAGCATGGACAAAATATAGGCTCAACATTTTAATGCCTTAATGTCGTATAATATGACTCAAGGATATGAGTTTTATAGTATCATGAATAAATTCTGAACATGTTTGGAATTTTAACATGATCACATTCTAGACACATTTATATTATTTATATGAGGTGTTTTGTGGTGTTCATAATGAGACAATTGCTCATGTCATATGTTTAACGTGTTAGGTAAACACCCCAAATGTTTATTCCGTTTAGGATCTCTACACATTCATACACATGCACTAATATAGAAATTTCGAGTATGTGGTAACATTCTAAACAAATGTTTACTGTTAATACAACCAATATAATCACTTTACACATCAAGAGCAACAGAACTTACCTTCCGCTAGTATATCCAATGAACAAATACACCTGCTGTCATACTGTCAGATGACACCGCAATGAAGCACTCACACGAACACAGACGGCACGAAAGAGATCTCCCGGCAAGTGACCATTCAGTCCGACAATGACCACTTGATCTAGTGAAACAGTCGGTCAGCGTTCATCTCCAAGCGTGGTGAAATCCGTCAATAACCCATCCGAGCGATCGCTTGTTCAGCTGAGACAACCTGACTGGAGAACCGGCCCATGTGATAGACCATCAGGGCTGCACAACGGTATGGATTGTGAGCCTCTCTGGCTGACGAGGGCCCTCTAACCGTTATGCAACGGGCACATGTAAATGAGTTCTGTTCTCAAAGAAGGATGAGGGTTTCTAGGGAGGGATGGAGGATGAAGATGAGGATCTGATTCCATCAATGCTCCGTAATGGTAAAGTGCGTTTCCTCAGCAGAACACGCTCAAGTACTCAGGATGGAATAACATTAGTCATTCCTCTGTATGCTTGGAGTGACAAGGCTTGAGATGTAACTGACAAGCACAATGAGGCATTCCCTAAATGAATAGCTGTGAGTGTGGGGCTTATCTTTGGTCAGACCGTGATGCAATATGTACATATATACACTCACATTTATGCACTCTGATGTTAAGCTTAAGTAATGTCACAGACAGTGCGGTGAGAGGAGGTGTACGCACACACATTTTGAGTATTTAAGTTTTGTTGTTTAGTGTGTGTGTGTGTGTGTGTGTGTGTGTGTGTGTGTGTGTGTGTGTGTGTGTGTTTGTATGTTTGTATGTTACGGAGTCGCATTAATGAAGCGCATATATATATATATATCTATATATATATCTTTATATATATATATTGATTTTTTTGTATTTCATTATATTTGTACTACTGTACACTTCTCGTGAGTTTGTGTATGAGTGTTTGCATGTATGTATGTTATTTTACCTGTGTGTTTCTATTTAAGTGTCTGTGGGTGTATTAGGAGCAATGCTACACATACCAATGCCGCACATGAATGAAACGCTTTCATAGGGAAATACCTAACGGTATTAAGAGGAACGTCAATATGGCATTCTCTCGCATCATCTGATTGGGCTTAACCGCTTTAATAACACTATCACACGAAGCAGCAGTTTAACAGGCACAGCCCCCCACAGTACAGTCACTCCAAGCATAGGGCGGTGGGGTAGCCTGGTGGTTAAAGCGTTCGCTCGTCACGCTGAAGACCAGGGTTCGATTCCCCACATGGGTACAATGTGTGAAGCCCATTTCTGGTGTCCCCCGCCGTGATATTGCTGGAATATTGTTAAACGCGGCTTTAAACCCATCTCACTCACTCACTCCAAGCCGTCCTGTCACCGTGTTATTCACTTGATGTCGGACCACACGTCGACAAAAACAAGTACCATCTGTCAGCATCTTGGAATGACGTTATTGGCAGTGTTTGCAAGTAACAGTATGGGTTTGATGACACTGTATGCAGTGGATCCACCAAGAAACCGCTTCACACATTTTACTCATTTAGGAAATGAAACCCAACCGTTGCCGGAAGAGACACCTTCAGGTTCAGTGCGGGTCAAAACGTCTTGAAATATTAATCAGAATGTAAATCGTGGCATGCTTCTACAAAATGAAAGCGACAAAACCCTTTCCACATTCTTAATAAATTTCTGCTAAAAGCAGAGTCAATTGCACACTTGTCACTATATCATGAGCACATATATATTTGTTTCAGCAGTATTAAAGCAGCTCAGTCATCTCTCACTCTCTCTCTCCCTCGAGCAATCATTTGTCACTATATCATGAGCACATATATATTTGTTTCAGCAGTATTAAAGCAGCTCAGTCACTCTCTCACTCCCTCGAGCAATCATTTGTCACTATATCATGAGCACATATATATTTGTTTCAGCAGTATTAAAGCAGCTCAGTCACTCTCTCACTCCCTCGAGCAATCATTTGTCACTATATCATGAGCACATATATATTTGTTTCAGCAGTATTAAAGCAGCTCAGTCACTCTCTCACTCCCTCGAGCAATCATTTGTCACTATATCATGAGAACATATATATTTGTTTCAGCAGTATTAAAGCAGCTCAGTCACTCTCTCTCACTCCCTCGAGCAATCATTTGTCACTATATCATGAGCACACTATATCATATATATTTGTTTCAGCAGTATTAAAGCAGCTCAGTCACTCTCTCACTCCCTCAAGCAATCATTTGTCACTATATCAT
Organism: Haliotis rubra; assembly: GCF_003918875.1. Taxonomy (NCBI): domain Eukaryota; kingdom Metazoa; phylum Mollusca; class Gastropoda; order Lepetellida; family Haliotidae; genus Haliotis; species Haliotis rubra. The sequence goes on along the minus strand of NW_025765229.1, from coordinate 122,560 downwards.
GAGCACATATATATTTGTTTCAGCAGTATTAAAGCAAAGCAGCTCAGTCAGCTCTCTCACTCTCCTCCCTCGAGAGCAATCATTTGTCACTCGAGCACATATATATTTGTTTCAGCATATATTTGTTTCAGCAGTAAAGCAGCTGTCAGCTTCTCTCACTCCCTCGAGCAATCATTTGTCACTATATCATGAGCACATATATATTTGTTTCAGCAGTTTTAAAGCAGCTCAGTCACTCTCTCACTCCCTCGAGCAATCATTTGTCACTATATCATGAGCACATATATATTTGTTTCAGCAGTATTAAAGCAGCTCAGTCATTCTCTCACTCCCTCGAGCAATCATTTGTCACTATATCATGAGCACATATATATTTGTTTCAGCAGTATTAAAACAGCTCAGTCACTCTCTCACTCCCTCGAGCAATCATTTGTCACTATATCATGAGCACATATATATATTTGTTTCAGCAGTATTAAAGCAGCTCAGTCACTCTCTCACTCCCTCGAGCAATCATTTGTCACTATATCATGAGCACATATATATTTGTTTCAGCAGTATTAAAACAGCTCAGTCACTCTCTCTCTCCCTCGAGCAATCATTTGTCACTATATCATGAGCACATATATATTTGTTTCAGCAGTATTAAAACAGCTCAGTCACTCTCTCACTCCCTCGAGCAATCATTTGTCACTATATCATGAGCACATATATATTTGTTTCAGCAGTATTAAAGCAGCTCAGTCACTCTCTCACTCCCTCGAGCGATCATTTGTCACTATATCATGAGCACATATATATTTGTTTCCGCAGTATTAAAGCAGCTCAGTCAGTCACTCTCTCACTCCCTCGAGCAACCATTCACTCACATGGCTACTTCGTATGGATAGACCTCAGTCTCGTTGTCTCCCGTCTCGCCAAGAAGTGGCTCGACTATAGCTAAAAGTGGTGTCTTGAATAATATATTTGCTTAATTATGTCTAAATGAGATACGTACACAAATCCAGTCGCCAGTATGTATCACTGGAACAATAACCCCACAAGAATTGTTCTTCAAACACAATGATGAGCAGTTCCTGTCACTTTAGAGTTTCCGGTTTGTTTACAGGTTGTCTTCTAGGTTTGTTGGCACCTTTCTACGCTACTTGGGTCTGTACAAAGAAAGAATGGACAACACGATTATCAGTTTCACCTTTCTACGTCAAACAGCTGACACTTTGTCATACCATTCAAAGCAGCTGTAATCCAGTCTCACTAACCTAAACACCATAGTCCTTTAATTCCGGAAACGATGTGCCATTTTGATAACTGCATGTTGTAACGTCAACGTACATGATCATGAATGTTTGTTGTTCAACTCCGCACTATATGGCGGCGGTCTGTAAATAATCGAGTCTGGACCAGACACTCCAGTGATTAACATCATGAGCGCCGATCTACGCAATTAGGATAGGGTGACATGTGTCCACCGTCAGCGGCCCTGACCACCCGATCCCGTTAGTCGCCCCTTAAGACAAGCATGTGTTGCTGAAGACCAACTCTAACCCGGATCTTGACGGGTCATACGTGGTCAAATATTACACACTAGCAATGATTGGTTAAATGAACATTTGTTAAAATCATGATGTTTTCGAGGACGACACCGCTTAACTCTTTGTCACTTTCTGTGAATATTCCACTGTGAGTGACTACTGACTAGGGGTGGGTATTGCAGAGAATTTTCATATTGCGATATATTGCGATGCGAAAGCATGTATTGCGATATGTATTGCAATATATTGCAAGAAGTTTTTTTAAACAAAAAGCTACTTATAATCAAGTAAATTCTTGAACAAAATCACTAGGCTTGATTAAGCTTTAATAACAACCTTTAATCATGATAAAATAAAAATGTGAATAATATTTTTGCACAAATGAAACAAGGACATATCCGAAGATTTCAGAGTGTTACGAAGTTTTCCGAATGCAAGTCAAAATACCGGTTTTCGATCAGCGTATCGTTTTCAGGTCTGAACCGGTAAATACCGGTAAACCGGTTATATTGCGCAGCCCTAATATTGACTTTGTTGTAGATCCATGGTCAGTAATATTGACCAGTGACTGTCTGTATATGCAAAGGAAGCAGGATCCACGCTCTTCGTCTCTGTCCTGGCTGTGACTTTAATGTAAATAGAAGCCACAAAACCATTTCCTCACCTATAACAAATCTCTGCTAGAAGCAGTTGATTGTAAAATTCTGACTATAACATGAACACGAGTTTACGAATCACCATCAAAATAATACTGATACCAAGGGTTCGCGAAATGGTGAGTGTATCCTGCCCCAGCGATGGCACCCGTCATAAACATGTTCACATGAAAAACATCGGGGAACGTATGGCAGACTGACTGACTGACTGACTGACTGAGTTTAGTTTTACGCCGCTTTTAGCAATATTCCAGCAATATCACGGCGGGAGACACCAGAAATGGGCTTCACACATTGTACCCATGTGGGGAATCGAACCCGGGTCTACGGCGTGACGAGCCAACGCTTTAACCACTAGGCTACCCCTCCGCCCCACGTATGGAAGAAGTCAAAACAGGTAATTGTATCGGGCATGATCTTTGCCACTAGGGGGCGGTGGGGTAGCTTGTCACGCCGTGGACCAGGGTTCGATTCCTCATATGGGTACAATGTGTGAAGCCCATATCTGGTGTCCCCCGCCGTGATGTTGCTGGAATAGTGCTACAAGCGACATAAAACACAACTCACTCACTCTTTGTCACTATTGCGTCAAATTTTGCAATTTCCTTCACGTGTCTATCATAAAACGTTTTTGAAAGCTTTACTGAGGCCTTGAATGATGTAACCTTGATGGAACTTCTGCATAAGGATGCAAGGATGTGTCAAGGCCGTGTGGGCCGGCAAGGTTGTACTGGCTATGTATATTCCGCATCAGAACGCTAAACCCGTACTGGCCCTCTGGTGATAGGATGACGAGTAGGTGTAAATTGTACAAATTATCAATGTTTATGCGTGTTTCATGTAAGCCCTTCTTTTGAATTTGTGAAATCAATACTGTCAGTTCAAATGTCTTTCAAACTGTTGAAATCCCACACATAAAGCGCTTTGAGCATGTACATGGGATGGGCTATAGCGCTATATAAATACCCATAAAATATATATAAAACAATTAAAAAACATTCTGTGTCGACAACAAATACAGTAATGATGACGCACGTGGACATGTTATGAATAATCTATCAAACTATCTTTTACTTTGTAAGTTTTCATCGTCTTCGCGTGGAAACCCGTGTTTACATTTCATTAGGCAAAGCACATGCATGATTCAGTTTAACATTATCGATTGACAGCAAAGACGCTATTGAAAACGACTTTCGAACCTTACAAAGACAAAATACGTTTTCCTTCTTGTATGTAAACGCACTTGAATTCCCATTTTACACTTAAGCTATGAATATTTCCAAAAAGACTTTCTGGACTTCATCGCTGAATTTATCGTATCGATTCTCAGACACCCGATTTAACGCCATGGTTTATGCATATGTCTCATAATGGAGGTAAAAGAGACATTCAAATTTTAGATAATGTATGATTGGTGGGAGTAGATGACCTCTATGTTACGTATAAACGTGTGAAAGATAGTGAATTTTGTTTTCTGTTTTTTTTATTATCAGCATCTTTTCAAAACAGATAGACGTACATTCATTAAAATTGATTTCCTGGACGTTGACTACGATTAAATGGGCATATGGAATATTAAATCGTTCCTTCGAACACAAGACAAAGTGTCTGTCAGGCAAATGAGTTTTCAGAGCCACAATCAATTTCAGTAACAAAAAATGATACTGGACTTGCTAATAAAAGTTAATATAAACATTGAATTTTAGCAGATGCTCATCTGTTTCATTTGAATTTTCATCAATACTGTAACTGCAAAGTTCTATTTAACGAAATGTTTGTGCATTTTGTTGTTTTTCCAATATTAAAATGAAAAATGTTCAATACTGATATATTGCTTTTCAGTGAAAACATGCTAAATTGACCATAAAAATGCCATTAGTTTTTCTTCTTTATAGATTAATGTCATTATTATTCAACTGACTCACGCTTCAATCCATGCTGCTGACACAGTTTATGTGTTCAACGTCCCCTTTGCTGACCCTATCGTGTAATGGTTCGCACCGGCTTGTGACACTCTATCCACATCGTCCAAAGTAACCCGTGAAGATCTTGGTTAGAATTGATCGTCAGTAACCCATGCTTGTCGTAAGAGTCGACTGACGGGATCGGGTAGTCAGGCTAGCTGACTTGGTTGACACATGTCATCGTATCCCAATTGCGTAGATCGATGCCCGTGCTGTTGATCACTGGATTGTCTGGTCCAGACTCGATTGCTTAGAGACCGCCACCATATAGTTGGAATATTGCTGAGTGCGGCGTTAAACAACAAAACGAAACAAAACCGTTCAAAGTTTGTTCTTCAAGTGATCGAAGCAGTGTGTCACAAAACTGTTATCTTGTGAATATAAAACGCCAACACTAGAGAATACCGACTGTGTGTGTGTGAGAATACCGACTGTCGAGAATGCTTCGAAACAGATTGGCCCAGGAGGCAAAACTGTGGTAACAGTTAAATGAATACATTACTGAAAGTCAATGATGTTTGCGAAAAAAAAGCTCCCACTCATGATAATGAAAAAGATGATGGTCTTTGACCTGTAATGCGAAGGCCCGGGTTCGATTCTCCACATGGGTACAATGTGTGAAGCCCAATTCTGGTGTCCCCCGCCGTGATATTGCTGGAATATGGCTAATACGGGGTAAAACTAAAGTCACTCACTCACTTGTGCTTAAGATTAACTCAGCATGAAAGTGGTACTTTAAAAAAGAGGGAATTCGGAACCAAATTGTTCTGTAAACCAGTTTTAACTATGTACGAACGATGCAGTATTGAGATTTGCTTTTAGGAAATAAAGCCATCCAGAAATTGACAAAGTGTAAGGTGTGCTGTCAATCAATGCACTCTAATGGTTTGGGGTTCATTGAGTTTCACGAGTCAGTACTCAGGGGACATGCATTGGTGATTTATGGAACATATAAAAGTTATGATCAAAGTATTTCCAGAAACTCAGCCGTCCAGACTATTGATACTTGTCACGTCCATACACACACAAACTGATAGTTCATCGTAGCTATGTTAAACTGAACATATTTTAACCAGGATAATATTCTTTGAGAGAGATAGCATTAAACACGTTCTCACTGTATTTATAATGTTACATGTGCGTTTTTGTATTGGTCTTGTTAAATATCCAAGATTAGTCACATTGGCTAAAGGATGTCTGTAGTCACCCGAGGTTGTCTACAATGACCAAGGGATGTCTGTAGTCACCCGAGGTTGTCTACAATGACCAAGGGCTGTGTGTAGTGGCCAAGGGCTGTCTTGAGGGGCCCGAGGTTGTCTACAATGACCAAGGGCTGTGTGTAGTGGCCAAGGGATGTCTGTAGTGGCCCGAGGCTGTCTACAATGACAATGAGTTGTATGTAGTGGCCAAGGGATGTCTGTAGTGGCCCGAGGTTGTCTACAATGACCAAGAGTTGTATGTAGTGTCCAAGGGATGTCTGTAGTGGCCCGAGGTTGTCTACAATGACCAAGAGTTGTATGTAGTGGCCAAGGGCTGTCTGTAGTGGCCCGAGGTTGTCTACAATGACCAAGAGTTGTATGTAGTGGCCAAGGGCTGTCTGTAGTGGCCCGAGGTTGTCTACAATGACCAAGAGTTGTATGTAGTGTCCAAGGGATGTCTGTAGTGGCCCGAGGTTGTCTACAATGACCAAGAGTTGTATGTAGTGGCCAAGGGCTGTCTGTAGTGGCCCGAGGTTGTCTACAATGACCAAGAGTTGTATGTAGTGGCCAAGGGCTGTCTGTAGTGGCCCGAGGTTGTCTACAATGACCAAGAGTTGTATGTAGTGTCCAAGGGATGTCTGTAGTGGCCCGAGGTTGTCTACAATGACCAAGAGTTGTATGTAGTGGCCAAGGGATGTCTGTAGTGGCCCGAGGTTGTCTACAATGACCAAGAGTTGTATGTAGTGGCCAAGGGCTGTCTGTAGTGGCCCGAGGTTGTCTACAATGACCAAGAGTTGTATGTAGTGGCCAAGGGATGTCTGTAGTGGCCCGAGGTTGTCTACAATGACCAAGAGTTGTATGTAGTGGCCAAGGGATGTCTGTAGTGGCCCGAGGTTGTCTATAATGACCAAGGGCTGTGTGTAGTGTCCAAGGGATGTCTGTAGTGGCCCGAGTTCGATGCTGTCTGTACTGATCCCACGCTGTCTGCATTTTAAAACATTTTCCCGTGGCTGAATATAATGCCCCATGGTTGTCTGTATTGTAACATGGCTGAATGTTGTGCCCCTCGGCTGTCTGTATTGTAACATGGCTGAATTGTGTGCCCCATGGCTGTCTGTATTGGACCGTCGCTGTCTGCATTTCCCGAGGCTGAGTTTAATTTTGGATATACAACACTATCTTTTTCTTCGTTTGCCTTCGTCATTTGTACGAATACGGCCACGTTACGTTATCATTTTTAGAAGTCTTGTCGACCAACGGTTAGGCGAACGTAGTTGTTTTTTAAAGATGACTGTGCTAGGAAATGACTTTAAAAACAAATGGCAAACCATTTGCCGTATGAAGTATGTGCCGAGGAAATATAATAGGTCATTTAATGTAACGGTTTCCAGTTGCAAAGTCAATTTCAGTTAGGTAATGACACTACAATTGCTATCAAATGTCACTTTAAAGTTACATTTCATTGGATGCTCATCTGTCATAATGGATCGATGCAGAGGACGCAATGCTCTATCTATTTCATGAAACGACTGTGTCACTTCTCCGATACTCCAAGTGATACTCCAATAAAAATTAAAAAGTCCAACATTAATTTATTGCTTTTCAGTGAAAACAAGCGGAACTGATCATAGAAATATCATTTATTTCATATCCATATAGATTCAAATCTTAATTATACACTATTCTAACGTGTCAGTTCATGCTGCCGAGACAGTTTATTGGTTAATTGTCCAGTTGCATCTCACTGCTGTGTTAATTATATAAATCTAAACGAAAAAGATGCTTTGGCCAAAATGGATAACGGAGGTATATTTCACACAATTATATGTGTGCCGGGAAGCAAGAATACGAATCACAAATCCACTCTGAGTATACATCTTAATTATACACGAGACTAATGCCTCCATTCATCTTGCTGGATCAGTAGAATAGCTACACGTTGAATTTTGCTTCCTACAGCTTACCACCGCCTCCATGGTGTAGTGGTCCGCCCGGAGAGCAGAAGGCCGCGACATACCAAAAGAGGTTAAAATATGGTACTTGTTGATCCCTGCCTGGCGCTCGGCATTAGTGGGTACAACAAGGACTGGTCGGCTCGGAGTCAGTATAATGTGTCTGAGTGGGGTATTCAAGCTTAACTGCGGCATGGTATCTCAGTGGGCTAGCACTATAAAACCAGCTTAAGTCTGGGCTAAAAGATTGGGGATGCAACTTAGAGGCGCCCCCTAGGTGTGTGCCAGGATGCAAGAGTACGAATCACAAATGCATCTTGGTTTCTCAGCTGGTATCTAGTCATGTCTATCTCTAGACTAGTGATAAATTCCTCCTAATAATTTCCTCCAACACAACTTTAACTGCGTGTGACTTAAATCCTGTCCAAAACGGCACACAACCTAACTCACTGGACCAGTCCTGTAGGTATTTGGATAAAATCCATATATTTTTTGGTTTTGTTTGCTAGCAATGTCTCTCAGAAATATTCAAGATATTCGACGGCGGTCCGTAAATAATGTAGTGTAGGCCAGAAAAGCCAGAGACTGACATCGTGAGATCGTGAGTGAGATCGTTAGTGAGTGAATGAGTGTGTGAGATCATGAGTGAGATCGTAGGTGAGATCGTGAGTGAAATCGTAAGTGAGGTCTTAGGGTGAGATCGTGAGTGAGATCGAAGGTGAGAAGATGAGTGAGATCGTGAGTGAGTGTGTGAGATCATGAGTGAGATCGTGAGTGAAATCGTGAGTGAGATCGTGAGTGTGTGAGATCATGAGTCAGATCATGAGTGAGATCGAACTTGAGATCATGAGTGAGATCATGAGCGTGATCGTGAGTGAGTGTGTGAGATCATGAGTGAGATCGTGAGTGAGATCATGAGTGAGATCATGAGTGAGATCGTGAGTGAGATCGTGAGTGAGATCATGAGTGAGATCATGAGTGAGATTATGAGCGAGATCGAACTTGAGATCATGAGTGAGATCATGAGCGTGATCGTGAGTGAGTGAGATCATGAGTGAGATCATGAGTGAGATCATGATGAGATCGAGTGAGATCGTGAGTGAGATCATGAGTGAGATCATGAGTGAGATCGTGAGTGAGATCGTGAGTGAGATCATGAGTGAGATCGTGAGTGAGATCGTGAGTGAGATCATGAGTGAGATCGTGAGTGAGATCATGAGTGAGATCGTGAGTGAGATCGTGAGTGAGATCATGAGTGAGATCGTGAGTGAGATCGTGAGTGAGATCATGAGTGAGATCATGAGTGAGATCATGAGTGAGATCGTGAGTGAGATCGTGAGTGAGATCATGAGTGAGATCGTGAGTGAGATCATGAGTGAGATCGTGAGTGAGATTGTGAGTGAGATCATGAGTGAGATCATGAGTGAGATCGTGAGTGAGATCGTGAGTGAGATCATGAGTGAGATCGTGAGTGAGATCGTGAGTGAGATTATGAGGTGAGTGAGATCGTGAGTGAGATCGTGAGTGAGATCATGAGTGAGATCATGAGTGAGATTATGAGCGAGATCGTGAGTGAGATCGTGACGTCAGGCTCATCGATTCTCTTAACCGGTCAACAGATAATATTCACCAACTTGCGATGTTGCAATTAGTCAGCTTCAATGTCTAAACCATGCAGTGAGGAATTACCAGTATCTGTGTCAACTCTCAGACGCTGGGAAACAAATCCATCTTGTGAGTTAGTGCATTAAGGTTAACGCATATTTGAATACAATTTTCATTTAGGCTGCCAACCTGGAATAGACAATACGCAAGGGACGCAACTCTGTAGCGCCATTATACAACAGGGACAACACATACTGCGCGTTGTTTAAGGAAATTAACGACAATACAAAAATACGCAAATTCATAAATAGGTGCGCTCACCCTTGGTGAAAGATGTTCTGTGTTTGAAAAAATAGCAATGATTCATCACGCCTAATGACTCTCACCGCAAAGCCAGAAATTGTCTACAGTGCTGTACCTAATTCATCAACGACACCCTACATTGACGCAGTGACGCCTAAACTGCCATATTATCGACACGGGGAAGGTCATTTTGTTATTATTACCAGAAGCAAAAAGGCCTTCTTAGTGAGGAAGACGGTCTTCTCTTCAACTTGATAACTCACATGCACTGTAAGCTGTGATGCTGCACATTGTATACATGGCTATTTCCCCTTCAGCGTCACTGGGGGTGTAGCTGTCTTGTTTCATCTACACTAAGTGTCGCAATCATGCAAATACTTAAGTTATGCAATGAAGATTGAAACAAACAGGACGTGCACAGAAGAAACGTTGATGCGAATTTGCAGTGATGAATAAAATATACTGAAATTCTTTAAACATAAACAGTAGATATATGCCTTTACGATTGTAGTAATTAATCATTATCAAAATATGTTTTAACTAAGTTTTAACGCACATACATTCTATTCCAAACCAACTCAAGCTAAAACAAAACATGAATTACAACACAAACAACAACAAACCGTACCTAAAAACGAAAAGAACTAACAAAAAAAGAAAACTCATCGATCCTTTCTTATCGATTGTTCGATTGTTTATTCAGTAAAGACTTGGGCTATATGCCCCTCGTCATCATTTTACACTGTATACATGATAGAATATGGTCATCCATTGAAATATACATATTTTTTACATTTACAAAAGGAGGCTTGACAAAACATTTCAGTACTTACATGCAGAACTTTATGTATTTACATAATTTTGCAATATTATCCTTAGATGGGTTTCTTAATAATTCCCAAAATTTCAACATACTTGGTTTCTTCCAAAAATAAGGTTTAATCATCTGTTTTCGATGTACTGTATGTTTTGGGCAAATTTAAACGAAATGGTGTTCATCTTCAATTACATTTACAGTATTTTCTTTACAGGAGATACAATATCTTTTCTCCCGATCAATATTTTCATAACGCCAAGTTTCAATTTTTAATTTATGACACGAAATTCGTAACATAGTTAAAGACCTAACAGTGTTTGGATGTAAAGCATTTAAGAATTGAATGTCAGTTTGTGTGTTTGCACTGAAAAATGAACGATGTCAAAACGGTGTTCAAACTCGTGTGAACGAGCGAGTTTACGAGCGAGTTCACGCGAGAGTTTGAACAACGCTTTGACATCGTTCATTTTTCAGTGCAAACACTACTAAACTGACATTCAATTCTTATAATTTCGCACTTTGAAGTTTACACATAAGTTTTCCACCCATTTGTAGATGATCATTGTTTAGTGTGTTTTAATACCTGTAAAATGTTGTAATGCCATTCGGTTCAAGAACGTACGTATTGCAGCGATGTTTGTATACACAGCGATTTTCTTTACACATGTATCCCAACCCTTGAAGAAATAGTTCTCAAAGTATCCGATCTTTAAAATATAACAACAAATTCGTTATGAGGTTTGAAACTGCTTTTATAAGTATAACATCAATAACAGCATCAAACAGAAACAAATATCAGAAGCAATAACAATAGCATTTTAACCAGCTGGCATTGTACCTTTTCACTTGTAAATACCTTGTTTGACCGCGTAATAATACACTGACCGACTTCGAAGTTGTGCGGCGTGGCGAATAGGAAGCTGATCTTGTTGTATTCTATTTATTTGTGATTATTTATTGTGAAATTTATCGAGCAGTTGTTAAACAGACCTCGGGCAGAAAACCGCCAGATGAACCCGCAAACTGCGAAACATTAAACTCCTGTGAAAAGGAACAATGTTCAGCAATCCGTATGGTAGTGACATTGCCAAACTTGGGGTGACTTGAAACAGGTTCGTTCGCGAAATTGGCATCACCAATTATTGGGGGTCCTTGAAACCGAAGCGAAAAACGTTCACACACGTATGAACGGTGTTTACACAAGTATGAACGATTAGAGGGGTTCAAGAGTAATGAACCTTGAAATTTAGATCACATGACCGCTCTCTCAACCAACCAACGTTCGGGAATCTGTGTAAACTTGAAAGCACGAAATTATCTAAGTATAATTCATATTATTCATATTATCAATGACAATACCCTATAGCTTTATGACCCAAATTACATAGGTATGGAGCTAGTAATATTGGTACATTAAAACTTGGAATTGAGCAGGTTCGGTTTCACGTTTCTGTGTTCATTGTACCAGTTATACGGACGTACCAGATTGACGTCGCATTTTCTGTGTTCATTGTACCAGTTATACGGACGTACCAGATTGACGTCGCATTTTCTGTGTTCATTGTACCAGTTATACGGACGTACCAGATTGACGTCGCATTTTCTGTGTTCATTGTACCAGTTATACGGACGTACCAGATTGACGTCGCAGGCTGGTTTAAACAATGGACCTTTGCCTCATTGCTGAAGCCAACGACCTTCTCAACCTCATAAATAATGTGATCATAACGGAATTCGGATACACGTAGTAACAAATTGCCGAAACCGTTATACACGTCTATTGTGTTGGGGAACGTATGTATACAAAACCTTCATAATACTGCAGTGTTATGTCCATTAGGTATATACCACGAATGAGTTTACACAAAGAACCCATTTGGGAACCAACATCCCAGTAATATCACTATAGGTCTGCTGTACTTCAATTCCTATGGCCGATGTCGGTTGACATAAATAATACATACTTGTCATGTATGAAAGGTCATCAAGCGGACATTCTCATGCACTGCGTAATCCCATGACAGGGTTTAGGTAATTAGGCTCCTTAACGTGGTATGGCTCCATCGATAAGTGCTTGTTTGGAGGATTATAAACAATTAACAACCGCCTCCGTGAGCCTAATTACGTAAACCCTGTCAAAATGGTTCCGAAGTTCTCACCTAGTGTCATGGTTTGGGGTGGTATAGGAAAACTCGGGGTAACGCCGCTGCTAACTATTACAGGAATGATGGATTCACGCAAGTACTGTAAACGTATACAAGAAGGCATAGTGGAATCCCATATAGGACAAAGTGGAATACCTTTCAAACTTTTACAGGTCTATGCACATGTACACAAGTCAAGACACACCTGTAACTGGTTTGAAACGAGTCACGTGAACTTACAGAAATTTCCAGCGGCATCACCAGACCTGAACCCAAATGAAAATGTGTGGCAGATTATGAAGGGCAAATTAGAAAAGTTGGAACCAAGAGTGTCGTTGAGTGGTTTAATCTCATCAGTCAAATATGGGTGGACCTACCCCAGGACTACATAGACAATTTGATTGGCAGCATGGGACGCCGTATTCAGCAGTGCATCGAGAGAAACGGTGGACTCACAGACTATTGACTTGCATAAATGTAAACTTCAGTATCCAGAGTGGATGTATGAAAAATATAACTGAATTTATCAGTAAATAAATTTTGAAAATACGTCTGTGAAAAGTAGCATTTTTTCTGCTCGTTACTGTATACTTGTCATGTATAAAAGGTCATCAAGCGGAAATTCTTATGCACTGCGTAATTCCATGACACGGTTTACGTAAGTAGGCTCTTTGACGTCGTATGGCTCCATCGATAAGTGCTTGTTTGGAGGATTCTGATAAAAGGTAAATCCGTGGTGTGTAAGTGATACTTCAGGCCTTCTAGTCTTTCCTTATCGCTTGGTGACGTCGCATTTTAAAAATAATGGAAATAGGGTAATGATATATGCGCGTGCGTGTGCGTATTTAGGATTAATGACTGCAACAACCTGACCCACCATGATAATACGGACTCACTGTTAAACTCACTCACCCTCTTCAACTCACTTCCCTTGACAACCTGTACCGTGTTGCTAGCTCTCCCCGCTCAATAATATGCCAGCTACATATGACGGCAGTCTGTAAATAATCGAGTCCGGACCAGACAATCCAGTGATTGACATCACGAGCATCGATCTATGCAGTTGGGATAACCACGTTAGCGAGCCTGACCACCCAATCTCGTTAGTCGCCGCTTAATGACGACAAGCATGGCTTGATGTATAGACCTTGTAAACTGTCAGCGACCATTTGAGACTAATGTTCTGGGTTTATAAGAGTTTCCGAAAAATTAATGATGTTCATAACAACAGTTGGTCGTGGTATTTAATATTCATGGTGTAACAACATCAGTATTTCTGCGTTGATACGAGTTACCAAACAGTGTAAGGTTCTGTATGGATGGTTTGTGCACGAGCCTCGGTTCTCCAACTTCCATTTTTGTGTGGAAGCAGCGTTGGCTGAGTGGGTTGGACGGCTGGCAATGTGTGCTTGGCGATTAGGTGCCTGACTCTGAGGGTGTGGGTTCGAACATCGGATGAGACTCAAACAAAAAAAAGTACTAGAATCTGTACTTTACTCGTACTGAGAAAGTGTAATCCCAAATATAAAATGTGTTGGATATTAATTTTGTCTTGGTATTATATACGCTCTGTTACTTAAGCATACTAAACGCCTGACAATGTTAAGAAATGTTAGATAATCTGGTAATAACATGTATCACTTTCAGGCAGGACGTGGCCAGGACAGGAATACAGTTGATGTTTATGGGTTCATAACATGCACCGAAATGGTCAATGGTCACCTTGTTGGGTGGTCTCTCCCGGTCTTCCAGTTTTGGGACTGTCAGATGCTGGCCAGTCTGCTTGACGTGTCTCATTAGTTTGTTGATGATCTGCTTTGTGCAGCCGAACGTTGTGGCAAAATGTCTGTTCGAAACCCCCATCTGCGACATTCCAAAGGCTCGGTCTTGATCAAATGCTTGATAATCTTGACAGGTATAGCACAAACAATCTCAGGCGACTGTGCTTCATGCTGTGGGTGCATAACGCGCGATTCAACAAAATGACGATTTTCATGATATCTCGCTCTCATCACTGTAAAGCATAAATGTGGTGTTTTAGCAACATGTTCGCAATGTTTATATGTCACAAACCAAAACACTTGTCAAAATATTCCCTTTGGATGTTTGGAAAATAGTCTCGAAACACAAGGCGTTTGCTTTCTTTTGGACACCTGATTATAGCGAATTACATCGTACAGCTGTCTTGCTTCGATACGTAGAATACAAATTCCCAACAGTTCTTCCTCTACCAGTTCTTCAAACTCTCCTTGATTACATGTGATATGTAGTAGTGACTGAAGATTCTAATGTCAAATGATTGATTTCAACCTGTGGTAGACATGGAAACAATCATTTTGTTTATTTAACGATGAAATGTTACTCTTATGAAGCTGTTGCACAGAGACTTTAGAAAGACAACTTTTATGAGAAGTTACAGAGATTGGAAACTTCTAGATTACGTGTTTGGCAAAGAAGTGTGATGTCAAAGTGATATTTCAATCAGTGTTTCAACGCTGCAAATAACACGGCATATCGCTCTGGAGATATTGACATTAGAGGCAATAAGAACCGCTGTGAACGCACACTAAGCTTGTGATCGTTAGAAAATCAGTCGATTTAAAGAAACTTTAAGACGTTGAATATTGTCTTAAAAATATGATTTTGCTATCAAACATTGCAAACGACAAAGTAATTTCGGGAAACTTGTCAACTCATATAACAGTGATTCTAGTTTTACTTGCGATTGACAGGAGTACCGAAATTGATTTTAACAGTTCTGTTGTCAGTCTATTTCAGAATCTTATTAGATCAAACGCAAACGTTGCATAACAGTCATGAAACTTGTATTGATCACTAATCCTCTCTGAAAACCAGTTTACCAGTCCAAAGCATTTAATTTCTTATCATAACAAAGTCATTATTCATCTCTAATTGGAACGACCTTATATTCTGAGCGATGGTGATGAAAGCAGCATCCAATAACAGTACTGTTCATGTTCTTTGATTATTCTGTGTCTTGTGATACCCCACACTTCTTGGTAAATGTCAATATTATCTCATTGTAAAAGCTTCAACAGAAATACTATAATACAATTATGAAACTTTTCTTGAATAACCAAGAGACCAAAGAGTTTGATGCTAAACAAGAAGCGTTTAGTTTGCTTGGTAAAGAACCATACGGATCAAAGAGTCAAACGCCTGTCCATAAAGTTACTTTTTCAATTGATCACTGTCAATTTGGGATGGTTCGCTAAAAGGTAAGGGTATCCATGCAGAGGTACGTTTGCTGTTCAACTTAGCAAATGCAGGGGTACATGGTTTTGGCAAAACAGATCATTGCATCAGTTATGTCCTTCACTGTTACGTCAAAGTTAGAAAACATAATGTTCTGTACATTACATCATAAAAGTTTTAGGTGGTCTGCTTTTCAAGCGCTTCACCTAATATGGAACACTAACGCTGGAGAATAATGAGTATCGATTATATGCCCAAACAGATTCCAGAATTCGCAAATGTCAAAAGAGTGATAAAAAGTTAATAAATGGATTACTGAAAATCAGAAGTGACACCAGGTGTTCGTGAAAAGGGCAATGTTCTAACGGTAGCCACAATGACTCAGACTATGAGCTATGAGCATTTCGATACTACTTATCCACTCAACAACTAAACAGGGTAGGTGAAAGAGCTTTGCCTTGTGTGGTCCCTGCTATCACCGTTATTCCCCAGGTGCAAGTGATTCTGCAAATACGACAATCTCATTAACCACGGATTGTACGCGAAAACCAATTAGGATTACGTCTTTCGTTATTATTGATTTTCAGCCACGAGAAAAGATGCTGCATATTTCTTTCACTAACATTCCAATTTACCTTATAGAGGATGTTTTTCCTGAAGGAAGCTGTTTCCCCGGGGCTGTCCTCACACCTTGGCAACAACATACGGTTTTTCAGTACAGCAGGAACAAATTAACGCCCGGAACGACGTTGTTCGTCGTTGTGGTAGCCACAGGCATTGTAATGATATGAAGATGAATGGCTGAATAAATCGGCTCTTTGCCGAGTGTGTCTGCAGGGGAAGACGACATAGGAGACCAATGTCCGATGTAAATTAATCTTGAATATCTTGTGTTCCGGGAATTGATTGTTGTGTAATACCCATTGCTAACTAGCTGATTCAATTAAATGGCATGAATAGCACGGCCCTGTCAAATACGATAACAAATCGAGTAGATGTGGAAGTATTTGATGAATACGCTTGGTTAAGAATACTCTGGTAAATGGACGCAATGCTGTAATGTTTCTTATTGGGACAACTGAAATCTTGTTATGAAACATCAGCATTAATATGCTTCATTGTCTGTTGCTGTGAGTTATTAAATACCCTGAAAGATCGTTTTTATTAGAGTGTTAGAAAAGCAAAACGAATCACTTGAAACAACGTTTGCACCAACATGTATCTCGTTTTTCCACTGCCAGAATGAAGAATGTCTTGAGGTTAATCGGAATTGGAGCTCTTCCGTTGTTGGCAATATGTTCTGAGAGTACTCAGCGATGAGAAGTGCTTGCCTTTAATGCCAGGCTTCTTTCGGTTTCCATGCTAACACGAAGTTTATGCTTTCTCGAGACTAATAACGCAAAGATCTCGTGTCTGTTCTACGTTAAGGTGTCCAATACCATTATGTGTTCTTTAAGGACTTTGGAATGTCACACATAGTGAACGTATTTACGTAAGTAAAGCAATGAACTATCACT
The DNA here is from genome assembly GCF_003918875.1 of Haliotis rubra. Taxonomy (NCBI): domain Eukaryota; kingdom Metazoa; phylum Mollusca; class Gastropoda; order Lepetellida; family Haliotidae; genus Haliotis; species Haliotis rubra. Next base: position 105,655 of record NW_025765229.1, on the reverse strand, counting down.
AACAATGTTCGTCTAGTAATAATTTCGGAAAACCAGTTCTCTATACGGCAGGGAATGTTTGTCAATGTACAATGTTGCAAACGAATGTGATTGCCATGTAACATTTCCTTGTATATAATGGAGGTTTGTGACAGTCAGACCTGTGATCGACAACAACGACGCACGTTGATTGTGGGAGTGAGTATAGTTTTTACGTCGCTTGTAGGGGAGGGAGGATGAGGTTACCAGAAATGAGCTTCACACATTGCACCCATGTGGGGAATCGAACCCGGTTCTTCGGCGTGACGAGCAAACGCCTTAACCACTAGGCTAACCCACCAACCCGGGAGAAAGATGAGACTATTAATTGCTCAGGATCAACCAGCATCATAAATGGTGGGTTAATTAGGCCTTAGGACATGGTTAAAATATGCTTTCAGAATAATATTTTTGATGATTACGTATATAGATCACGAGGTCAATTAACGTAAACTGAATATTATCGTTGGAAATGCGTGACGTCGCCGTAATAGGCAAGTCTAACTTGGACTTTAACACATTCACACATTCCACATCCACGAACAAGCATAACGTGTGTTGCCGCCACCGCCACCGTTACTGAGTAAAGTACAGAATATACAGTTAGGGTTTTTTTTCACTATAAGCAATAAAGATTTAATGAATGTTATTCACGACATGCCTTAATTGCGACAAGGAAACTGTCGAGAGGCCAAAATCAACATAGTGTATCAGAGAAAATTTGACATCAACACGTACTTTTGGAATCAAATTGTGTGAGTTGCGAACGATATTAGTGGTGCAGGATACGCTTCTCCCTTCAGGAATTATTGGTGCCATCACTGTTTTCAGTGAACCATTCAGATAAATTTCATCACTATATTTAGCCTTTAACAAACATTGGAATCTGTTTCGTTAGATAATCGAGACTGACGTTGACGTCTAATATTTCCAAATAGTAAGTCTTCGCCAGCATGTGATTCTCAGTCACGTTGCAATGTCACTTTGACGTGCCCTCGATCTACTTTTCACTTACACCGTACATGCACAAATGAGAGTTACAAGAACAGGTTGGCATTAGACATGCGACATTTGCTACCCACATGTTTCACCAATGACACTATTTTGGGCCATTGTTATGGTGACTGTCTACCTGACATTTACAGGTGAAATTAAACATTCGTTACGTCTATATATGATATCTGTATTTAGCTGTTTTATAATGGCAAACGTCAAAACTTGAGGTACATTTCCAAAAATGGCTTTGCTTATTGTGAAATGTACATTATCTAATTCAGAACACATATAAAATGTTGAAAGTCATATCAGTGTGATGGATGAGACATGTTGCTCGGTATGACCTGGTTAAGTATGGTAAGGTATTGATTTGGCGAACCAAACAATGGGTAACAGGTTTCTGAACTTTGGATAAGGTATGTTAAACTCACAATGTGTCATCTATGACGTATTGTTGTACTCGCGTAATTCAGAAATATGGCTTATAACAGTTCAACACTATTTTAAGTGAAACATGTTATGATCAAAGGTGCTATAATGCACTTGGAGAGTTGCATTGCAAGGGTCTGTACACACCCTATCCTGGGTTCGAACCCCGTCGGATTCTGATCCATCTAACGTTGGATCTGTTATATACGTTTAAACATGTTTTCCCCCACATTTTCTCAGCACTTACGGTTTTCGCCGATTTTATTTATATCTACGACCTTCCTCCAAACTAATCATGAATGATCTATGACAAACTGTCGTACACGTTTAATACAGATATGTGGTTTATGACATTCTTTTAGCTGACAAACGTTTTGATCGAATCTGCTACAATATGCTTGTGCAGCAGGGTGCCGTTCACACCGATCCTGGTTTCGAACCCCGCCTGATTCTGATCATCTCAATTTTGATGTGTTATATACTTTTAGTCGTGTATGCTTTTGTCGATTTTATGAATATATAAGACTTTCTCCCATTTTGCCTTTTTCGGCCAAATCTGAACCAAATATTTTTCGCGAGTGTTTTTTGTGTGATTATGTCTATAGGCTTATAGACCCTGTGTGTTACATCCTCTTTGACGTGATGTTACCACATTTTCTCAGCTTTTACGGTTTTGTCGATGTTATTAAATATCCACGACGTTCCTCCTATCTCGCTTTTTCTGTCAAATCAGAATCAAACTTTCAACGCGAGTGGCTCTTTTTTGCGATTATACATGTGGAGTAAAGGACAATTTTCGATTTTCTTTGAGAGACAAGGATCAACGATCCTCTTAGTCCTTTTAGATAAATGTTCAAGCGCTTACATTACGATCGATCTTGAATGTGACCAGATGCATTTGTATGTCCAGTGAGGTAAGATGAGTCTGGTTACCCTGCCGTGATTTGGAATATTGTCGGCGTAGATGTCAGTCAGCAATGGTTTATCACATTTATATCAGGTACAAATGAAAATGGACATGGATTTCCGTCTTGGTGCCGAGTGCAGGAGCCTCGGACATATCAGTTGTGTCTTGTATATATATATTCTCGGTTACTAAAGCATACCAAACGACAGGTCGTGTTCATCAGGTAATCTGGGAAGGATTAAGTGAGGGGAGATGAACATGGATTTGATATGACGTTGTGATGAAGATTAGTAGGGTTGGGTAAAGCCAGTGTTAGAGTACTAGCCGACTGAGATACTATGCCGAAGTGTAAAAATACCCCGCTCAGACACAGTATACCAAGACGCGGAGTTAAAGAGTCTTTGTTTTGTCCCATAATGCTAACACTGATCAAACGTAGAAAATGTATCAACTTCACCACTGAGGTGGTCAATCTAGTGTGGAATAAACTGACGTACAAAAGAAAGTACACACCGGGTGCATCGGGATATTTTTTTTCATAAACGAATGACACAGTCCTAAATATTTTGTGTATGTGTTGCCAAAACACATCAGTTATCAATGCCAAGATTCGTTCTCAATCAAGTGCTTTACAATCTTGGCGTTTTGATTGGTGCCTTTAACAGATATAATGATCTCCGTCGACTGTGTTTGATATTGTGGGCGTATAACGTGCTTGTGTGATTCAACACAATCACAATGTTTATGGTATTCCATTCACATCACTGACATATTTGATGTTTTGGCAACAACTACACAATGTTTGTGACCTGTAACCACAATCAAAAGGCTTTCCAAAATGTTCCCAAACAATACCGAAAAACACTATCCAGTTGTCTTGATTCGAAATATGGAATACAATTTCACAACATGTCGCCATCCTGTATCATTTCTTCAAATCCTCCTTGACAACATATGGTATGTAGTAGTGATGGATAATTCTAATGTCAAATGATTGATTTCAGCCTAATGTAGACATGGAAACAATGACATGTTTATTTCATGTTGAAGTGTCACTGTCATGACGCAATTGCAAAGAGACTTGAGAAAGGCCGCTTTGACCAGAGGTTACAGAGATTAGAAACAGCTAAGATTACGTGTTTGGCAAAGAATTGTGTAGTCAAAGTGATATTTCAATCAGAGTTTCCACGCTGCAAATAACACGGCATATCGCTCTGGAGATATTGACATTAGAGGCAATAAGAACTGCTGTGAACACTCTTTACTGGAGATAGTTAGAAAATCAGTCGATTTAAAGGAACTTTAAAACGTTGAATATTACCGGCTTAAAAACATGATTTGCTATCAAACATTGAAAACAGCAACGTTATTTGGGGAAACTTGTCGACTAATATAGCAATGATTTGTATTCCACTTGCGATTGACAGGAGTAACGAAATTGATTTTAACAGTTCTGTCGTCAGCCTATTTCAGAATCTTATTAGATCAAACGCAAACGTTGCATAACAGTCATGAAACTTGTATTGATCACTAATCTAATTAAAAAGATATAATAGAGAGACATCCGCCTGTTTGAAAACCAGTTTACCAGTCCAAAGCATTTAATTTCTTATCATAACAAAGTCATTATTCATTCTAATTGGAACGACCCTATATTCTGAGCGATGTTGATTAAATCATCATCCAATATCAGCACTGTTCATGCTCTTCGATTATTGTGTGTCTGGCGATACCTCGCACTTGTTGGTGAATGTCAATATTATCTCATTGTGAAAGCTTCAACAGAAATAAATACTATAATGCAATTGTTCAATTTGTCTTCCAAAAGTCATATGTACCGAAGTGCTTGATGTGAAATAAGAAATATCCATCAGTTTGCTTGATAAAGAACCATACGAATAAAAGTGACAATAGCCTGTCCATGAAGTTACTTTTTTAATTTGTCACTACATCAATTTGAGATGGGTCGCTAAAAGGTAAGAACATCCATGCAGAGGTACGTTTGGTGTATAGCTAAGCCAATACAGGGACATATAGTTTTGGTAAAAATGGGAATTGCATCAGTTGTGCCTTTAACTGGTACGTCAAATTTCGAAAATATGTGTTTTGTACATTCCATTATAAAAGTTTTAAGTGGTTTGCATTTCAAGCACTCCACCTAATATGAAACACTAACGTTGGTGATTCCAGTAGGCGCAAATGCCAAAAGAGGGATACAAATTAATATATGGATAACTGGAAATCAGAGATGAAAGCAGTTGTTCGTGAAAAGGGCACTGTTCTAAAGGTAGCCACAATGACTCAGAAATGAGCTATGAGCATTTGGATAATAATCATCCACTCAACACAGATTCAGAGGAGGTGAAAGAGCTTTGCCTTGTGTGACCCTTGTAACTTTCTCGCTATCACCGTTATTCTCCAGGTGCAAGTGACTCTGCAAATACGACATTCTCATTAGCCATGGATTGCACGCGAAAACCAATTAGGATTACGTCTTTCTTTATTATTGATTTTCAGCCATGAGAAAAGATGCTGCATATTTCTTTGGCTAACATTCCAATTTACGTAGAGGATGTTTTTCCTGTAGGAAGCTGTTTCCCCGGGGCTGTCATCATACCTTGGCAAAAGCATATGTTTTTTTCAGTACAGCAGGAACAAATTAACGCCTGGAACGACGTTTTCGTCGTTGTGGTAGCCACAGGCATTGTAATGATATGAAGATGAATGAGTGAATAAATGGGCTCTTTGTCGAGTGTGTCTGCAGGGGAAGACGACATAGGAGACCAATGTCCGATGTAAATTAATCTTGAATATCTTGTGTTCCGGGAATTGATTGTTGTGTAATACCCATTGCTAACAGATTGATTCAATTACATGACATGAATAGCACGGCCCACGATAGCATATCGAGTAGATGTGGAAGTATTCGATAAATACGCTTGGTTAAGAATACTCTGGTGAATGGACGCCATGCTGTAATATGTCCTTTTGGGATAATTGAAATCTTATTACGAAACCTCAGCATTTAATTGCTTCTTTGTCTATCGTTGTGTAAATGCCACTGAAAGACATTATCGTTGTGTATGCTTAAATTTCAGGAAAGATCTTTTTCATTAGTGTGGGAGAAGAGCAAAACGAATAGCTTGAAAAGACTTTAGGCAACAAGATGTCGTTTTTCCACTGCCAGAATGAAGAAAGGTTATCTTTGTCTTGAGGTTAATGGGAATTGAACCTCTTCCGTTGTCGGAAATATGTTCTGAGTGTACTCAGCGATCAGAAGTTGCTGTTAATGCAAGGATTCCATGCTAACACGGAGTTTCTGCTTTCTCAAGACAAATAACGTAAATATCTCGTGTCTGTTCTGCGTTAAACTGGCGTTCTATCCAATATCATTATGTGTTCTGTTAAGGACCTGGAAATGTCACATACACGTATATTAATAGTATTTTCGTAAGTAAAGCAATGAACTGTCACTAACAATGTACTTCCAGTCATAATTTCAGAAAAACAGTTCTCTATATGGCAGGGAATAACTGGAGGTTTGTGACAGTCAAACCTGTGATCGACAAACAACGATTGAGACTCTAGATTGCTCAGTGACGACCAGCATCGTAACCCATGGATCATTAGGCCAGAGGATATGGTTAAAATATGCTCTCAGAATAATTATTTTGATCATTAGATATAGATCAAAATGCCAATCAACGTAAACTGAATATTTTCGCTCGAAATGCGTGACGTTGATAATAGGCAAGTGTAACGCATTGAAACATTTCACCTCCACCTTTACTCAGTAAAGTACAGGATATACCGTTAGATGTTTTTCTCACTATAATCAATAATGATTTAATGAACGTTAACTGTCTGTTTGCAGTGAAAACGTACCGATTAATTTCACTTTAAACAAAAAAAGCGCAGTATTTGGAACAGTGAAACAAATGCACGTGTGGTACGTGATGTGTGTTAACTTAGACCAACCCTACTTGTTTTCGGTGTTTCATTTAATGTGCATACCCCCTTGTAATACAAACCAATAAAAGCGATTTGAAAGTGTGATCGTTTGTTAAACAACTTTTATCCTTAGTTGAATAAATTTCTCAGATTGAAGTGTTCATTTGGCAAGGTAAAATTATCAGGATTAGCAATCTTAATTTCACTTTATTTGATTTACTTTTGTTTAAATTCATCGGTATGTTATCACTGCAAACAGACTATAGTCATGGCATGCATTAATCGCGACAGTAATACTGTCGAAAGACCAACATCAACATAGTGTATCAGAGAAAATTTGACATCTTTCTAGACGAGGAAACAATCAGACACGTACTTTGGGAATCAAATTGTGTGAGTGGCGAACGATATCAGTGGTGCAGGATACGCTTATCCCTTCACGAATACTTGGTGTCATCACTGTTTTTAGTGAACCATTCACATTCATTTCATTACTATATTTAGCCTTTCACAACCATTGCAATCTGTTTCGTTAGTTCATCTGGACAGGCGTTAACGTTGTATATTTTAAAATCGTAAGTCTTCGCCAGCGTGTGATTCTCAGCCACGTTGTATTGTCACATTGACATGCCATCGATCTACGTTTCACTTACACCGTACATGAAAGTCACAAGAACAGGTTGGCATTAGACATGCGACATTTGCTACCCACATGCTTCGCCAACGACACTATTTTGGGCCATGGTTATAGTGACTGTCTACATGATATTTACAGGTAGAATTAAACATTCGTTACGTCTATATATGATATCTGTATTTAGCTGTTTTATAATGGTAAACGTCAAAACGTAGACAAATTGACAGCAATGTTCTGACTTGTTGTCAACCACCAGTATAATATTGATGTACATTTCCAAAAATGGCAATGCTTATTGTGAACAATACATTATTTAATTAAGAACACATATGAAATGTTGAAGGTCATACCAGTGTGATGGATGAGACGTGTTACTTGGTTCGAAATGTGTAATACAATTTCCCAACGTGTTATCATACAGTACCTTTTCTTCAAATCCTCCTTGGTGACATATGATATGTAGTAGAAACTGATAATTCTAATGTAAAATGATTGTTTTCAACCTATTGTAGATATGGAAACAATTATTTGTATATTTGACGTTGGAGCGTCACTCTGATGAAGCCGTTGCAAAGAGACTTTAGAAAGACCACTTTTACCAGAATTACAGAGATTGGAAACAGCTAGATTACCCGTTTGGCAACAAAGTGTGAAGTTAAAGTGATATTTCAATCAGAGTTTCCTCGATGCAAATAAAACAGCATTCTGCCCTGGAGATATTGACATTAGGTGAACACTCTTTACTGGACATCGTTAGAAAATCAGTCGATTTAAAGAAAGTTTGAGACGTGGAATAATGTCTTAAAAGCAGACATGACTTTGCTATCAAGCATTGAAAACGATAAAGTAATTTGGAAAACCTGTCGACTGATATGACAGTGAGTTTGATTGACAGAAGTAACGAAATTGATTTTTAACAGTTCTGTCGTCAGCCTATTTCAAAATCTTATTAGACCAAACGCGAACGTTGCATTGATCACTAATCTAATTACAAATATATAACGTCCGCCTGTTTGAAAGCCAGTTTACCTGTCCAAAGCATTTAATTTCTTATCACAACAAAGTCATTTTTCATTCCCAATTGAAACGACCCTATATTCTAAGCGATGTTGATTAAAACATCATCCCATAACAGCACTTTTCATGTTCTTTGATTATTCTCTGTCTAGCGATACCCTGCACTTCTTGGTAAATGTAAAGAGTATCTCATTATGAAAGTGAGTGAGTGAGTTAAAATTTATCGTCACATCGGCAATATTTCAGCCATATATACATAGTAATTAATGGTAAATTATGAAAACCTGTCAACGAAGGACAGTAAAATAACTAGATTATCACAGATATGAATTTCAAAACTAGTAATTAAATCTAAAACAGTTTAACTATAGATGACAATACAATATGAAAATAGGCTATAGATTGCCAACAACTGATGGTACATCACCATACTAGGGACCATGGGGAGTACATACTAGGGACTTACAATACATTTGCTTCCTGCATGGACCCTAGCTGGATTAATTTTGAAAACTCCAACAGAAATACTATAATGTAATTATTCAACCTTTGTTCCAAAAGTCATAACTACCGAAGTGTTTGATGTTAAATGAGAAGTATAAATCAGTTTGCTCGATTTTATCGTACCATACGAATCAAAAAGGCATAAGCCTGTCCATGCAGTTACTTTTTCAATTTGTCACTGACACTGTCAGGTGTTCAGCTGAGCCAAAACAGGGACATATGGTTTTGGTAAAAAGAAAATTGCATCAGTTATCTCTTTCACTGTTACGTCAAATTTTAGAAAACATAATGTTCTGTACATTACATCATAAAAGTTGTACGTGGTTTGCTTTTCACCAACTATGGAACACAAACGCTGAAGAATAATGAGTATCGATTATCGATTATCTGATTCCAGCAGGCGCAAATGCCAAAAGAGTGATACAAATTTAATAAATGGATCACTGGAAATGAGAGATGACACCAGGTGTTCATGGAAAGAACAATGTTCTAACCGTAGCCACAATGACTCAGACAAAGAGCTAAGAGCATTTAGATAATGTTTATCCACTCAACAACTAACCAGAGGAGGTGAAAGAGCTTTACCTCGTGTGACCCATTTAACGTTTTGCTATCACCGTTATTCACCAGGTGCAAGTGACTCTGCAAATACCACAATCTCATTAGCCACGGATTGCACGCGAAAACCAATTAGGATTACGTCTTTCTTTATTATCGATTTTCAGCAACAAGAAAAGATGCTGTATATATCTTTGGCTAGCATTCCAGTTTACCTTATAGAGGATGTTTTTCCTGAAGGAAGCTGTTTCCCCGGAGCTATCATCACACCTTGGCAGCAACATACGGTTTTTCAGTACAGCAGGAACAAATTAACGCCTGGAACGACGTTTTTCGTCGTTGTGGTAGCCACAGGCATTGTAATGATATGAAGATGAATGGCTGAATAAATGGGCTGTTTGCCGAGTGTGTCTGCAGGGGAAGACGACATAGGAGACCAATGTCCGGTGTAAATTAATCTTGAATATCTTGTGTTCCGGGAATTGATTGTTGTGTAATACCCATTGCTAACTAGCAGATTCAATTAAATGGCATGAATAGCACGGCCCTGTCAAATACGATAACAAATCGAGTAGATGTGGAAGTATTCAAAAATACGCTTGGTTAAGAATACACAGGTTTATGGACGCCATGATGTAATGTTTCCTGTTTAAATTAACTGAAATCCTGTTCCTACACATCAGCATTAATATGCTTCATTGTCTGTCGTTGTGAGGGCTTAAAATCATGAAAGATCTTTTTCACCAGTGCAAAACGAATAACTTGAAACGACCTTTGTAGCAACATCTCGCATTTCCACTCCCGGAATTGATGAAAAGTTATCTGTTTCTTGGGGTTATTCGACATTGGCCCTCTTCATTTGTTCAGCAGAATGTATGATCAGGGATTCTTGATGTAAATGTCAGGCATTTGTCGGTTTCCATGCTCTCACAAGACAAATAACGTTAAATCCCCATGTCTGGTCTGCGTTAAGCTGACGTCCTGCATTATGTTTAAATAATTCTCGGTTCTTTTGCGGATATGAGAATGGCTTTCGTATTATATAACGTATTTGCGTACATAAAATACGTATCACCAGCAGCGTTCTTCTGTAATTATGTCACAAAACGTTCTGCACATTGCAGGGAACACCTGCATGTTGTTCAATGTGTAATGTTGCAAAAAGGAATGTGCTTGCTACCGAAAATGAGCTTGCAGACAGGCGTGATTTTGCTAGGCAAACCAGTGATAGACAGTAACGACCCTAGTCATGTGAGCACTTATGAGTGGTGATTTTAAACGACCAACACCGTAAAGTCCGGAACATTCTGCCTCAGGATCTCGTTAATAATGCACCAGTAAAAATAATAGCTGGGATCATTGGACGGGGTTCAAAAGGGCAATTAACGTCCAATCAACATCGCCGTATATCGCAACAGCTGTATTTTTTTTATTCATGAACATATCGTGAAGTTAGTCCATCTGACACCGTGTCTGTGGTCGCAATACTTGACATTACGAATTTCTGTAAATATGTTCAATGTGTCCATGATCCTCAAGGATTATGTATTGTCGTCAGAGCAGAGTCGACACGGATTGAACACACGGTAAATGGTAAGCAGATCACTACCCATCTGCATGTACCCCTTGCACGCAGTCCTCATGTACAAAACAATACCTGAAGGCTATTCTTTGGTATTAGTATATAACCACCCCAGTGTGTTGGATAGCACATGAACCTCTTTCAAAATGGTCCGACTTTATAAAACGTCAAGTTAATTTTCAAACACAACACAGATGCCAAATCCTAAATGAAGAAAACATGGTCTTGACCTGTACATTATATGTTGTTCAATGGTCTCGAGGGGGACAAGGGTTTATGAAAAGAAACATCGAGGGTACATAAACCCATGGGCCCCGAGGGACCAGTGAACAACGTATTTATCTTACCGAACACCTTAATGATAATTTTGAACTGTTTGAAGCACGGGTATCGGATGCTAGTATGGAGCACAAGACGGCAAGAAAAACAAATTTAGAGTTATCTCCCTTCCATCAATTTGCATTTTACAAAACATCGGTAATTTCCGTACATCATTCGTGATTAAATGTTATTCGAGATAAAGAATTATTACTACGAAGTACCAAATGAGTTCGGCATTCCCAGCGGGGTACATAGAAAATATTACTCGCTTTTAGGCGGGGTACATTGAAAATAATAGTAGCGCTCAGCCAATCAGAAAACGACATTTATATGTGAGGCAAGATAAGTTGTACTGTTATATTATTTTACAGAAAAGCGAGTCACGACCTAAAGGACGCTATTAAGGGTGTGCATATTTCTCAATAAACTAATTGTTGAGAGGACAACTTCCTATCAGGGCACAGACAAACTGACATATTTCTAGAGGAGGCAGCAATCAGACACTTACATTTTTAACCAAATTATGTGAGTGGCGGATGATATCAGTGGTGCTTATCCTGCTCGTATACCTGGTGCCATTAGTGATTTCAGTGAACCATAAACATAAGCTTCATCACATTTTTGTTCATTACATTTCACAACCACTGCAATCTGTTTCGTTACATAATCGAGACTCACGTTGACGTTTTATATTTCCAAATCGTATGCGGCATGCATTTACCGCGACAATGAAACTGTCGAGAGGTCAACATGAACGTAGTGTATCTGACAAAATTTAAATTATCTTTCTAGACGAGGCCACGAACAAAAACGTACTTTCGGAATCAAATTGTGTAAATGGCGAATGATATCAGTGGTGCAGGATACGCTTCACGAATACTTGGTGTCATCACTGTTTTCAGTGAATCATTCACATACTTTTCATCACTATATTCAGCCTTTCATAACCATTGGAATCTGTTTCGTTAGATAATCGAGACTAGCGTTGACGTTTTATATTTCCAAATCGTATTCGCCAGCGTGTGAATCTCAGTCACGTTGCAATGTCAGTTTGACGTGCCCTCGGTCTACTTTCCACTTACACCGTACATGAATAGATGCGAGTTACAAGAACAGCTTGACATTTTATTTGTCATATAAGACATTTGCTACCCACACTTTTCGCCAACGACACTATATTGGGGTCACTGATTATATTCGATGAGAATAGTGACAGCCTACCTGACATTTACAGGTGAAACCTCAAACATTCGTTACGTCCGTATGCCATATCTGTATTTAGCTGTTTTATAATGGTACACGTCAACAGTCAGACAATTAGCAGCAATGCTCTAACTGGTTATCCACCACCAGTATAATATTGTTGTATATTTCCAAAAAAGCTTTGCTTATCTAAAAAAACCAACAACATTAATTCAGAACACATGTGAACGATTCAAAGTCATATCAATGTGAAGGATGAGACGGGTTGCTCGGTATGATGTGATTAGCTATGGCACTATATTGATTTGTCATCCATAACAACAGGTAACATGCTTCTGAACTTTGAATAAGATATGTTAAAACTGAGTCATCTATGACAGATTGGTGTACACAGAAACGAGGCTTATGGCAGTTGACACTAATTTAACTGAAAACCGTTACGATGAAAGGTGCTACAATTCAGCAAGAGCTGCAGTGCAAGGCTTTGTTCACACCCGGTCCCGGGTTTGAAATACCGCCTGAGTCTGATCATCTCACTTTTGTTAAATACTTTTAGTCGTGGTTTCCCTCCATAATTTTCGCTGCTTTTATAATGGTTTTGCCGATTTTATTAACATCTAAGGCCTCCCTCCCATCTAACCTTTTATACCAAATCAGAATCAAATATTCTTCTCTAGTGTTTTTGTGATTATACACATACGGTAAAGGTTTATTTTCGATTTTGGTTATGAGACGTGAATCAACAATCTTCCTAGATCTTCGCAATAAATGGGCATTATTCAAATGAGTTCATAACGATCGATGATATCGATCTTGAATATGACCACAAACTGTTACTAATTTGTTACTAATCAGGTGCGTGTGAATATCCAGTGATGTAGAATGAGTACATTTATATCAGATGTAAGTAATGTTTTGTAAAGATAAAAGTAAACAGGCATTTTCGTCTCCATACCATTCAGTGAAGCCTAATTTGTGACGGATATTCCAGGTGAAGCTCCAACAGAAGATACGATAGCACTGTTATACTATTGAGTCGTTCCAACCAATGTAACTACCAGACGTTGACGTTGGTAAAATGAAGATGGTGTAGAGATGTAACAACACCAATGTCTTCTACGAAAAGGGAATTCCACTGAGTTCATATGTCACTTATGGTCATCTAGCCCATGTGTATCGAAGGCGATAGTGTAATGATCTTTGAGCTCGTCCATTAAGGAACTGCATCACGTTGAGCTTTCGTCCAACACGAAGCAACCTGGTCCATGACAAACCTTCTTCTCCCTCGAAAATGTGTTAGATCTAAAGAAGTTGGTGATACAAATTGTGTTGCGTTAGGTAACCGTATTTCTTATTAAGATCTTGTCATTTGTGCCCGACCTTTTGATACTACCAGCAATAATGCATAGAGAATACCACACTCGGTCTCATTACATACGATTTATACGAAACGAGTGTCCTTACTATGGTATCTGACCGAGCGAAAGTTTGGTATAATTCGTATGTAATGAGACCGAGTGTGGTATTTTATTTATTACCCACGTCTTACATGCATTAAATTGACAAAATAGCGTATTTTTGTTATTTTTTTGGTTTTAACCGAAACCGGTTTCATAAAGAGGTTGCGGAAGAGTTTTGTACTGTAGTACAATATTTGCATGACGTCACACTGTAATGACGTCACTGCCTTGGTAACCGACGTCACGATGCATGTCAGTTGTCATCGCCTCGTACAGCCTCCTACAGTAAACTACTCCGTAGCACCAGGTTTCTTGGTTTCCAGTTGCTTCATTCTGGCTAACATCACTGGTGGAAACATTGCGTTTATGATTTTCGACGGATATAATGTCTCAGTTCGACTCACAATTAAACAGCGACACGGCAACGTTCGCAATGTTTACATTCCCACAATTTAAGTTGTAGAATGAATAAATTCACGTGTTTGTTATGAATGAAAAAATAGTTACGTCAGAATGTGACCTAATTGAGAGGTCATCGGTTATCCAATCAAATCGTTAGAATCTCAGGTCAAGTCGTTACGACACAGGTCAACACGATACGACACTCGTGTGACGTACGAGATTAGTATGCAACTACCTATACGTTGACCACGTGGGTAATAATGAGGGGTAATTCACGAATATTAACAGTAGAAGGATTCGCAGAACGACAGCTGATCTCGGTATTTTACATTTGAGAAGATCTTGGTTTGCGTCCCTTTATGATTAAAAATATCAGATGTAACTCGAGTTTCCGATAATGGAATGGTCAGAATGGTCTGTACTTAAGGATTTTCCCCTTTTATCTTACTATTACTTCGTCTTTTCGCTAAAACACTAAAATACTAAAACACAAAATATACCTGATAATGATAAATTACATAACCCGATTGAGATGATTTGAGGTGGATGGTGTATAACATCAGTATTCCTGGCGAATGCCTGTTTTATAGTGTTAACCCACTTAGATACATGTTCCAAGAGGCAGTTTAACTTGAATACCCACAATGTACTGATTTCACCCAACAAATCCTTGTTTTTAACGAACGCCGGACTGGATAACAAAAAGACCAAAAACTCCTCAGGCAGACACTGAATCCAACTGACCAAGAATTTGCTGATAATTGACTTCATCATCCTGTTCTCTTGGTTGAATACGTAGAATTAAACTTCCTAACCTGTTACCAAACCCTATCAGTTCTACAAATAAGACATGACTGAAGATTCGAAATGAGTAATTCCAAGGTATGTAGATATGTAAGAAATATTTTTTGTTTTATTTGATAAGTCACTGTCATGAGATACGAAACAACTAGAGTACAGCTTCACATTACGGAAGCGCTGAAGGGACATAAGTAGGGTTATTGTCATGAGTTCGATAAATGATGAAACTCAGTGTAAATTGGCGAGTTCTTAACAAAACTTTACACCAAAACGATGTAATATAGTGTGCGCACGAAATACTTTGACGTGCTGTGGGGGTACGTAAGTCCCAAAACATTCAAAGTAAATTTAAACATATCATTTTTTATAAGCGTAGAATGTGTGTTATTTTAACTTATGGCTAAATTGTCTAACCTTGCTGACAGCTGAAGGGATGGTGTAAATCCAGCTAGGGTCCATGCAGGAAGCAAATGTACTGTAAGTCCCCATGGTCCCTAGTATGGTGATGTACCTTCAGTCGTTAGCAATCTACAGCCTGTTTTTATATTGTTTTGTCATTTATAGTTCCAATATTTTAGATTTAATTGCTAGTTTTAAATGGATATCTGTGATACACTAGTAGTTTTACTGTTCTTCGTCAACAGGTTTCTTAATTTCTAACTCTATTCATCTTTAATATAATTATACAATGTTCTCGTCACGATATGGCTGAAATATTGCCGATCTGACGATAAATATTAACTCACTCACTCACTTTGACGTGCTCACGAAAAGATGTGACATCTTTGTGGGAAAATTTATCATATCGTGCGCACGAAATGTATCACCGCTAAAACGTTATTATAAGCTTGATGCCTCGTGTGGTGTCCAAGCCATTTGAAAAGGCACGAATATAAAGTACCTGCTGTGCGACATGCTTTTCAAGTTGAAAAATGGAGAGCTTTTGCCATAATCATTTATAAAGGTTGGCAAGCTGCTAACTACTTCCCAATATACCTGATACCAGTAGCAGTCGTAGAAGCAATGTTTGGTGGACATTTTTGTGATCTAACTAAAGCTTTTCTGTCAACCCTTTCGCCTCCAGACCGAAAAACCATCGAAACGGCCTTGGAAAACTTCTCATCAGATGACACTTATGAGCTACTGGAGGTGTTTGATAATCTGAACTGTAGAACATTTATTTCCAAAGAAATGATGTCAACATTGTACTAGAGATTGCTCACAAACAGCTGATACAGAAGCCAGAGTATATCATTGATATATATCATTGACACACATTCTTCGGGACCTGGGATCTGTGAAGAGTCCGCAAGACCTTAACAAGGTCTGATCTTTTACCAACCCCAGAAAAGTTGCCCAAGTCCTTGTTCCTCCAGATGAGATATCAGACACTGAAAGGGAAACAATGTCTCATCTCAGGTGTTTTGTTCGAGACAAGAATTCTGATCAAGTCGAGAGGTTTCTCAGATACTGTACAGGATCACACCTTATGCTGCAGCCGCCGGAAGCTATTCAGTTATGTGTAATGGCGATAGGATGTCATAATCTGCATGTTAGACTTTCTCACAAAGGTCCGTTTCATTTTTGTTAATCGATGCGTTGATTTTGTGACAAGAGAATTTGTTATTTCAACTTTGGGTAACAGAAAAAGAAATAAAGTCTAAAATATTATTTTGGGGAATGACATGGTGTTACTAGATATTCTTGTCGCCATTGTTACCATTAGCCAAATCTAACATTATGACGTCGATAAATCAAATGACGAGAGGTAGTTACCACGAGATAGTGTGTGTGTCAGTTGTGTCAGTCATGACTAGGACTTGCATGGAACCTAAACTCTGCAAGTCATTCTATACTGAGGCAAACAAATAAGGAATCACGTGAAAGCACAAGCGTTTCTTTATTTTTTCCAGGTTTCTTCACAACCTTGTGTCGCAAAGCTTGTGAAGAAACAGGAATAAAATAAAAGGAACACTTGTGCTTTCATGTGATCCCTTATTTTTTCCCTGAGTATACTATAACACCTTTAGCCAAGGTACTTTACTCCACTTGAACCACCATGGTAATATGCATGACTGAATGTTTCGACCTGGCACGTTTTGTGTTTCAGTTCAGGTTTGACAAAAATATGAAACTATAGAAATACTCAGATTGTATTTTAATTCTTTTGGAAATCAGACTGACACCAAAGGCCATATTCTTGAACAAAGCGTACTGAACAGTAGGTTTCGACACAGTACATTACATGTGCAAATCCTGTCTCAAGGCCTCTCTCAGAATTGTGTACAACGTTGCTGTTTTATATGGATCGTCCTGAAGTTCCAAGCCACGCTCATGCATGTATATCCTCGCCAGCTCGTAGACGTCACCATCACATGGAACTTGGTCATTAATAGTGCAGACACCTAGGCAGACATATAAACGTTCAGGTTCCACCTGACATATAAAATCTCTTGTGAAGTAGATTTCGAGAAGGGAGTACAGTATGTCTGGCCTGTCTCCAATTAACATCATTCCTGAAAGAATGTATGCGATGCGCGTTCCATACTCTCTTGACTTCCGTCAAAGATACACAATTTCCACGGATTTATCGTGTATAGGATGAATACCATATCACATGTATTTACTTTCAGGATATGAAGAAAGCAGAACTGGATCAAACTTTTGTCCAGCATGTCTCCTGTAAAATTCGTGTCTCTTCAAACAGGTTCATCCAAAACTGTATGTCCTGTCTTCTCAGAATGCCCCACCAACACTCAATTCTTTGATTATGCTGGCTTGCTCCAAAGAAGTAGCTCACGTGACAATCACCTGTAGTTTCGCGCAGTAAAACGGCAACTGTTAAAGTTTCAGTTCGCATGTCACTGCGCATGCATATATACTACTCATCAACAGTTTAGACTCACTTAAAGCACTCACTATATGTTATGTATAAATAAGTGGTTACATCGAAGATGAATTACTCCACTAACTTGGGGGAACCAACTGCAAACCTTATGCAGATGAAATGCACGAGGATCATGCATCAAATTGTTGAAAGGCATGTGCAGATATCGTGCATGTGAACAGTTGCGTTTTGGTGTAAAGTTTTGTTAAGAACTCGCCAGTTTGCACTGAGTGTCATCATTTATCGAACTCATGACAATAATCTTTTCAACGTTATGAATGTGTTTTACAACACATCAGTTCATGTGTAAACAGTACCTTTAAACAGTATTTAATATTTTGCAAAATCTAGTTTAGAACAGTTGACTGAAAAAGGTGGCTACATTTACACTAGTGAGTCTAAACTTTTGATTGGTAGTATATATCAGCCTATATTATATCGTGGGCACACTACATTACATCGTGCGCACACTATATTACATCGTGCGCACACTATATTACATCGTGCGCACACTATTATATATCGTGCGCACACTATATTGCACACTATATTACATCGTGCGCACACTATATCATATCGTGCGCACACTATATTATATTGTGCGCACACTATATTATATCGTGCGCACGATATAACATTTTGTGCACACTATATTACATCGTGCGCACATTATATTATATCGTGCGCACACTATATTACTTCGTGCGTACATTTTAGTATCTCGTGTGCACGATATAAAAAATATATAATTCTCCTACTCATGTCCCTTCGGCGCTTCCGTATCACATCCTCCTTGAGGATATATATGTAGTAGTGACTGAACATTAAAATTAAAATCAATGATTTCAACCAATGTAGACATGGAAGCAATAATTTGTTCATTTGACGTTGAAGTGTCACTGCCATGAAGTCGAAAATAGAGACTTTTGTGGGTTTCATCTTCTTTAATGTTTGGTACAACATTTCAAGGCTTGTTCTAACCCCATCATCAACTAAACTACAGTAACTGTTAACTCTGCCCGTGTACTTTACTTTAGTTTTACCTGATGATGGGGCCAGAACAAGCCATGAAACGCTGTACCAAACAATAAAGAGAAGATGAAACCCACAAAAGTCTCTATGTCTTCATCAAATAGCATCTTCTAAAATGCCAATCAAATGTCATGAAGCCGTTGAAAAGACTGAGACAATAGAAGGACCACTTTTATGAGATGTTACAGAGACTTGAAACAGATAGATTACGTGCTTGGCAAATAAGTGTGATGTCAATGTGATATGTCGATTAGAGGTTCCACGCTGTAAATAAAACATTAGAAAATCAGTCGACTTTTAAGAAACTTTAAGAATAGTGTCTTTAAAGCAAAAATGACTTTGTTATTAAGATTGAAATAGACAATGTAATTTCAGGAATCACTAATCCAATTCAAAAGATGTAACCGATACACGTCCACTCCCTGTAAGCCAGTGTACAAGTCCGACACGTGTCATTCCCTATTATGATCAAGCAATGATCAGTTTCTAAGAGGAACAACCCTCTAATCTAACCATCATTCACTTTTAGCACTGATTACTTTCTTTGATTGTTCCGTGTCAGATAACACCCGGCCATATTGATCAAATGCTAGAATTTTCCCTTATTGTAAGATTCCACAGAAACAGTATAACATCACCATTTAATTTATCTTCATAAAGCATAACTTCCCATGTTTTGATGTCAGCAGAAAATATAGATTAGTTTTCGTGAAGAAAAGCCAGACAAACCAAACAGACAAAAAACATTTCCATAAGTCACTTTGTCAGTTTGTCCCTGTCAATATTGTATGATACCGACTCTTCACAGAAAGGTATGATTACACTGTCACTGATCACAAGGAAACATGCAGAGGAAACTCAAGTGTCTCAACAAATGAAGTAACATATGGTTTATGTGACAAGAGAGAATGGCATCGGTTATTCCGTCAGTCACCGTTACATCAGATTTAGAAACAAAAACATTGCTTGTAACACTATTTGTCTTGGGTACTTGTCACAGATATGTCAAGCTAGTCAACATATGCCGTAAGAATTGCCGGCACTTGTCAGAGGAATGTCAAAGTAGTAAAGAATGTTACCAGCTAAGCAGATTGTTAGTCGTTCATCTGCCTATAAAAGCAGGCAGGATAGGTAAGCAAATGGACAGTTGACGGACATTGGGAAGAGCGGTGAAAGACCACCAGAAACACAAGCCAGGGACACACACTGACCAGCCAAGCCAAGCCATCTGATGCCCAATTGTCAGCATGACTTCAGGGTCTTCCAATGGTAGTCCGTGGAACTCGGTGTAAACTGTTCGCCCTGCCTGACATGGATGTACAGTGATAATAAAAACACTTTATTCGCCATTGAGACTCTGAGGCCAGAAGTGTCACAGGTTCTGCTCATTCTACCCTAAACGTTTTGAATGATTTGCAACAGCGTATCACGCACTTCACCAAACATGAAACGCCAATGCCACAGAACACTGAGTATTGATTACCTGCCAATACAGATTCCAGTTGGCATAAATGGTAAAATAGTGATGGAAAATGAATAGAAAGCCAAACGTGACACCAGGTGTTCGTGAAAAGGGAACTTACTTTCCCGTAGCCATAACATCACTGCCACAGGCTAATTTGCATAATGATATCATGTGGCCGGACTTTTCTCTGTTTGTAAACAAACGCGCATATTCGTAAATAAGAAGAGACTGGCCTAACGCAAGCGATTCGACGCGGTCTTCATAATGTTTCACATTCTTACATAAATATTCTTCTACAATTGTGACAGTAAGGTTTATGACAATACATATTTATATATATCAAACGGGCTGCATCGTTTGCTCTCCATAAGGATTCGATGACAGCACGTGGAGCCGTACAACCCATGTAAACAAAGGATCGCAAATCGAAAGAGTGTTATACGTTTTAGGATATTTTCTCAGTGAAACTAAACCATTCTATCAAAAATGTTTAATTAGATGTGTAGACTCGTCAAAAATAAAGAGTTCAGAAATATGTACATTATATTGAATGGACTGTGTAAGATGTGACGATACTATGCTGGTCGCATGGAACTCTGGGTAGGAGAGAGCCAGTAGCCACAATGATTCAACCAATGAGTTGAGAGTATTTCAATGATACCCATCCACTTAACAACCGACTTGAACCAAAGGAGGCGAAAGAGCCCTACGCTGTGTGATCACTGTACCTTTCTCGCTTTCAACGATAATCCCCAGGTGCAAGTGACTCTGAAAATACGACAATCTCATTAGCAACGGATTGCACGTGAACACCAATAGAATTACATTTCATTATTATTGAGTTTCTGCCACGAAAGAAAATGCTGCATATTTCTTCGGTTAACATTCCACTTTCTAAAAGTGGAGGATGTTTTTCCTATTGGAAGCTGTTTCCACGGGACAGTCATCACTCCAAGGCAAAAACATACGGTTTTCTGGTACAGCAGGATCAAATTAACGCCTGGAACGAAGGCATTAGTCGTGCCGTAGCCACAGGCATTGTAATGTTATGAAGATGAACGAGTGAATAAATGGGCTGTTTGCCGAGTGTGTCTGCAGGAGAAGGCGACATAGGAGACCAATGTCCTGTATAAATCAATCTTGTTGATGAAATAGCTTGTGTTCCGGGAACTGATTGTTGTGTAATACCCATTGATAATTAGATGATTCAATTACAGGGCATGAATAGCATGGTCAATACGATAAAACTTAGTGAGTAGATGTGGAAGTATTTGTTAAATACGCTAGTATAGACCGATCTATGAACGCCATGCTGTATAGTATTTCTTGTTTAGATAAAACTTAAGTCTTATTCCTGAACAACAAGAATAACATGCTTCATTGTATATGTGACCGCCTTCGTGGTGTAGTGGTTAGAGCGTCCGCCCGGAGAGCGGAAGGTCGCGGGTTCGATCCCCGACCGCGTCATACCAAAAGACGTGAAAATATGGTACTTGTTGGTCCCTGCCTGGCGCTCGGCATTAATGGGTACAACAAGGACTGGTCGGCTCGGAGTCAGTATAAGGTGTCTGAGTGGGGTATTCATGCTTCACTGCGGCATGGTATCTCAGTGGGCTAGCACTATAAAACCAGCTTCAGTCTGGGCTAGTACAAGCAGCCGCACATACACATACACATGCATGCACGTCGTCATATGAGCGAAATATTCTCAAGCACGACGTTAAACCCAATTCCACCACTACATCATTGTTTATGTTTGTGAGTACCTAAATATCCCGAATGATCTTTTCATCAGTGTGTGGGAAAAGCAAATCTAATCACTTCAAACGACCTGTGTAACAACATCTCGTCTTTCCTCTGCCAGAATGACCTACAGTTATCTGTTTCATGAGGTTAATGGAAATTGTCCCTGTTCCTTTGTTGGCAACATGTTCAGAGAGTAACGACTTTCACCGGAATTTACGATCAGTGATGCTTCTTGTAAATGGCATTAGTGGGTTTTCATACTAACACGGAGTTTATGCTCTCACAAGACAAATAACGTAAAGATTTCCATGTCTGTGCTACGTTAAGCTTGCGTTCTATCCTATGTTTATGCGATCGTTCAAGGACCTGAGAATGACATACATATCAAACATATTTGCGTAAGTAAAACAATGAAGTATCACTACCAAGGTTCTTCCCGTAATAATGTCACAAAGCAAGTTTTCCACATGGCAGAGTATTAGTGAATGTCGTTCAATTTTTAATGTTGCTATAAGGATATGCCTGCTACTTAACATCAGATTACAGATAGCCTATTTTTTATAGCCAGTGGTCGACAGCAACGACCAACGTCGTGGAACTATGAGAGTCTTGAGTGGTCATTAATGACCACATCGTCCAGAACTGCGGATCATTCTGCCCAAGGATATGGTTAATAATGTACTGGGAAAATTATAAGTGGGATCATTAGAAGTGGCTCAAAAGGGTAATTAACTTCTAATCAAACCATATCGCTCGAAATACGTGACGTCGCCGTGTATAGCAATTATAACTTGACACCACATTCATACATTCCGTCTCCACGAACAAGTATGATGTCTATATAGTGTATTGAGTTAATTAGTCTTGCCTTCTATCCATGTTTGAGGTGGTGGGGTAGCCTAATGGTTAAAGCGTTAGCTCGTCATGCCGAAGACCCGGGTTCGATTCCCTACATGGCTACAATGTGTGGAGCCCATATTTGTTGTTCTGTTGTCCCCCGCCGTGATATTGCTGGAATATTGCTTAAAGCGGTGTTAAAAGTCACTCACTCACTTCTATCCATGTTTATGTCATTCTGTGTTCCTTCAAGGACCTGGGTAGGACATACATCCAATGAAGTGACAAAAACAGTGTTCCTTTCTTAATAATGTCAAAAGCAGGGAATACATGAATGCTGTTCTATGTTTAATGTTGCAATAAGGAGTGTGCTTGCTATGTAACATTATCTTATTGGCAATCAAGATTTAGACAGGCAACCAGTGATCGACAGTAACGACCCACGTCGTGGGAGCATGATGAGACGCAGGAGTGTTGATTAACGACCAACAATGTAAACTGTGGATCATTCTGTCTTAGGATATGGTTAATGATGTTCTGGGGAACTAGATAATTGGGATCATTAGATGTGGCTCAAAAGGTCAATTAACGTCTAATCAAGCCTCACTGCTCCAAATACGTGACGTCGCCGTATAAAGCAACTGTAACTTGGACAACACATCCACACATTCCGTCTCCACGAACAGGCATACTTTCTTCTGTAGACGTCTCCGCCACCATGGAACTGTAGCAGTACTGCTGTGGGGCGACAGCAGTTTACAATTACTGTTATGGCCGGTGTTGTCTGTAGGGCAGGACATGAATACCGTTTTTGCGAAAACCTGGTGTCACCATAAATGTACCGTGATCCATTCAGATATGCCGTGTTTCAGCAGGTACTAACACCTTTTTTTATATGGCGGGTGTTTTGTAGGGCAGGCCATGCTAACTCTTTTAGAGAACACCCGGTATCATCACAGATGTTATGAAATCCTTTCAAATAATTTTGCTATTAACGCCTCGAAAATTCTGTTTTAATGGATATTTGTAACTGGTTGTTTTCTTGTATTGACTTTTCAATGATTATCGATGAACTGTTGAACTGATGTGAATTATTATGCTGGTAGGAAATGCAAAAACGTGTAAAATAGTGTTCATAAACACATGCTGTCATCGTATCGCATGGGGACAATGACTAGATTGACTGGTTCAGACTCCATGTGTCTACAAACAACATCATACAGATGTAATACTGCTGAAAAAAATATATGTTCATGATATAGTCAATATTATGCAATCAACTCTGCTTTTGGCAGATATTCCTTATGAATGTGAAAAGGATTTTCTCGCTTCTCTTTCCATTTAACTGGTCACGCCTTGCAATAGAATGCCTGAATAGCGCACCCATGTCGTATATATAACTGGTTCAACATTGGATTGCCATATCATGCATGAAAACAGTTAATGATATCCTACTTTTATTCATATTCAGGTTTTTGAAGTTTAGTCTATAATCAGATGCAAATTACACATTTTTGGACAAATTGGATATTGGCTTTACGATTGAGATTGAATCCAGTTAATCAAACCTTAGCTGGAAATGCGTGACATCGTCATATTCAGGAACTATAAGTTGAACAACGCCACTATGAATTAACTAATGATATCGATTGTGTAGCGAGTGGCACTCTTCAGCCTCCTGAACTACAAGAAACCCGAACCTGTTTTAGATGCCGATTTGTAAGAAAGAATGGAACTCGAAAACTACACATAAAAGTGACACACATACAAGAGGTAGTAGGATGAAAGTCATATTTGCAAGGTTTCTGTCGTTCAGACATGCCAACCAATTTGAAAAAGAACTATCTTTCCTTTGAATTGATCTTCAGCAACCCATGCTTATCTGAAGTGGCGACTAACAGGATCGGGTGGCTCGCTGACTTGGTTGACACATGTCATCGTACTCCAATTGCGCATATCGATGCTCATGCTGTTGATCCCTGGATTGTCTGGTCCAGACTCGATTATTTACAGACCGCAGCCATATAGCTGGAATATTGCTGAGTGCGGCGTAAAAGTAACCTCGTCCACTCTTTTTTGTTAGATGATAGTGATTGACGTTGACGTCTTATATTTCAAAACCGTACGTCTACGGTAACATTTGGTTCTCATAATGCGTCACGTTGTACTGTTAAATCGCCATGCCCTCAGTCACCTTTACACTTATACCTAATGTCTGTAATTGCGAGTTCAAAGAACATGCTAACATTTTACGTGACACTTAAGACATCTCTACCCACACTTTTGACCAACGACACTATATTCGGACATCGTTATGCTGTCGACGACAATATTGACAACCTTCTTGACATTTACACCTTTTGTCGATATATAAATTCTGTATCTACTTGTTTTATAATTGTAAATGTCAGACAAATTAAAGCAATGTTCTGACCTGTTATCCTAGCAGTGAAATATTGATGGAGAGTTCAGTGAGGAAGACATTTCATATTTATAAAAATACGTTGTTTAATTCAGAATAGATATGAAAGATTAAAGATCACATAAATGCAATGAGATAGACATGAGGCTCGTTGTAATGTAGTTACCGCTTGTAAATTATTGATTTGACATTTAAAACTACGTTTAAACACGCTTCTGAACTTTAGATAGATTGTATTAAACTGATCACGAGTCAACAATGACACATTGTTGTGCACGTGTAAAACGAAAATGGGACACATGCCAGTCCAACATATTGGTATCCATATTTTAATTCAGTGACGTTATGAGCAAAGGTATTGCCGTTCGGTTGTAGAGCTGCGGTGCAAGGGTCTGATCACATCCGACCTTCGGTTCGAATCCCATCAAATTATGGTGGATCTCATTCTTGATTTCTTGTCACCATTCTTAACATTCTTATTGTGTGTTGTTGTGGGTGGTCACCACCTTGGCTGAAAGTCTATTTCGTCTTGTCGATTTAATGAGTATCTACAACCAAGAATCCCAATCAGTACACATATGATAAAGTTTTTGTTTGTTTTCGTTAAATTCAGAAAACTAATTCTAAATTAAGAAAAAAAATCTTTTAGTCAGTGAGTAAGTGAGTTTAGTTTTACACCGCACTCAGCACTCCAGCTATATGGCGGCGGTCTGTAACATCGAGTCTGGACCAGACAATCCAGTGATCAACAGCATGAGCATCGATCTGCGCAATTGGGAACCGCTGACATGTGTCAACCAAGTCAGCGAGCCTGACCACCCGATCCCGTTAGTCGCCTCTTACGACAAGCATGGGTTACTGAAGATCAATATTCTAACCCGGACCTTCACGGGTTCTTTTTAGTAAGTCCGTGGCTGGAGGGATGTCTTTAAGTTTCTAATAGTTGACCTTTTTCCCTTT
Organism: Haliotis rubra; assembly: GCF_003918875.1. Classification (NCBI taxonomy): domain Eukaryota; kingdom Metazoa; phylum Mollusca; class Gastropoda; order Lepetellida; family Haliotidae; genus Haliotis; species Haliotis rubra. The sequence continues at coordinate 79,520 of NW_025765229.1, read as the reverse complement.
CTATTTTTTCCCTTTTCTTCTGATAGTTAACATAGCTCTCCATGTTTAGAGCAATATTCCAGCGGCTCCGTTCTTTGTTGTCTTCCAATATACATTTAGCAAGACGCAACATTGTTTGATATCATCATGATTTAATTGCGATACATAACCACATGATTATGACATGACTCTACTTTTTGTGGAGATTCAAATGTTCCTTCTCGCCCTATTCACCTACTAGTGTTGCGTAAATCGCCGGACCGGTACAATTTGCCCACGGATGGTCAATTATCGTCTTAATTCACTGTTCAGATTCGTCTCCTTAGGCATGCCAGAAATCTGTTATATTCGGTTCGACATCCGATTCCTGATTACATTTGTCTGCACCATACCCGTGATTATGGGTTTCACCAAAGTGGTAACTGAATCAAGTCTGCAAAATTCGGGATTTCCTGTAACTTCAAGTTGACTCATTGTCTTATAACTGAAATACTCTTCTCAGGGTAATTCGTCCAAACGCACATACTACCAGTAAATGTGTTACGCACAAAGGGTGTATGTTATGTCAAATTCTTAAGGATTTGTGAGTGAGGTGACTGTAACCTTGTCTTACAGGAAATATTTAGTAATGGTTTACGTTAACGTTTAAAGTAACCAAATGATTAACTACTGTGTTCAAACCATTTTGCAGAGGTCAGATGAGGACAAATGATCATACTCCAGGATTCAAACTGACGATGAGCAGATCGTTGCATGGAAAAATGTACATAAGAGACGCAGCTCTACTCAACGATCTGTGAGGTCTTACTCCATGTTTTGCCCGTTTAGCTCCAGCATTTCAGTTACTTGTAATTAATAAGACATCCAGGATAAGTCCCCAGTAAAATCTCGACTATAACATGCCCGAAGGTTTGTGAATCACTATCAATCAGTGATGATACTTTGTACTGACGAAAGATCAGAAAGCATGCGCAAATATAGACACATATTTGGGAGAGAACCTATAAATTCTTAACTCGAAAACCTGAGGACATGTTCATTGTTCTTTGTTCGAAAGCTCCATAAACATCTGAACAAAGAGAGAGGTTTTCCTTTGTCCACAAATGTACACGAAATCGTTGTCTCGAAGATTAGTTACATCCCTTAATACTATCAACACTTTTGTTATACATACAGGAAGTAGTTAAGACAGTTGGAATAAATACCATGAGTTCAGGGTTTTTAAAACATTTCATTTTTTCAACTTGTGCTGTTCACCACAATCCCGCATAAATAACTTAACGAAACACTTCATTCTTTGATCAATTGGGCAAATTTCCATAAACGTCGAGTTAGAATTCCGGCTCAGGTCGGCAAATTCAAAACAATTGGCCAAAATGTTTAACGTAAACTTCAGGTATTTCAAGGAACTGTTGTCGTTCAATACCAACCACGTATCCAATTACCTTCCATTCATTACTCACTTGAATGAAGTAAATGTGCTCCTATGCTCAAGCATTAAGACTACCATTACAATTTTCCGCTTAATCCTAATTATAAGTAAGATCATCGTAATTATTAAAAGGATTTGATACCAGGTGTTCGGTAAAAGGTTCATCATTCAGGTATGGTCCAACTTACCAAGGGCAAGATAGGAAATATTCCATCGGTCATCATTTTGGCATGTCCTGCCTGATCTTGAATGCTGAACTATGAGACATATTTTAATGATGATGTGAAGCGGAACGAAGAAGTATAGTATGGTTATTACAAGGTCTGTAGGCTGAACGGAAGAGGTCAGTATAGAAAATACCACCTGCACCTGGAAAATACCGCTCACAACATATGTACATGAAATAACAGCTTATTCCTGTAATCGCAGACTTATTAATCTTACAACAAAACAAATGATTTTGTATTCACAGCGCAGCACACTCATACTGGAATGCAGGTACCGAAATCAATGGGGCTGGTGGGGTAGCCTAGTGGTTAAAGCGTTCGTCGTCACGCCGAAACTCCAGGTTCGATTCCCCACATGGGTACAATGTGTGAAGCTCATTTCTGGTGTCTCCTGCCGTGATATTGCTGGAATATTGCTAAAAGTGGCGTAAACCATATACACTCACTCACTCACCGAAATCAATGATCTAATATCTGGTTTTCTATGACAAAGTTACAGAACTTCTTTTTGCTTCCTCAACTCCTTTTTGTCAAGTGATGCGAACTGGTGTCAACCCTGAAAAACCCCGCATAGTTACCTTTTCAGTTTGTTTTATTAAGATGTGGTGGCAGCGTCAATATTTACTCAAATGAGATCAAATAGATATAGTCTGCTCTTAAAAATCTGCTCTTAAAAACCTTCTGGACGCTGCATTGTGGCTGACAATTGTTTTCCATCCAATGCCCACAAGCATGCAGTGTGATAAATAAGAAACGACAAATGAGATATTTGCTTATTTAGTATTATTTATGGCACACAATACTAAAAGCAATTTCAATGTTCGTAGTTGGTAAATTTAGCCATTTACTCAACCGAGGTCAATGGCGAGTTTCCAGAAGTTCAGGATGAAAAGGAGCAGTCACCCTGAATCTTTCAGGGTCGTGTAATGATCCGAAAGAATTGCGTCATTTATTTTACAGAGATATGACCATGATTCAAGCCTGTTTAGTAGTGATACGTAAAGTAAGAATATTTTCCTGCAATGTAAAAATAAACAGCAGCCAGGGTTCCATTGAGACGTTCCGTATCGCGTGACGGGGCTTCGTTATCAGAAATGTAAACGGAATATTTGCATAGGGGAAAATCTAATTATTCCCCTTATACAAGGGCACGTCACTCTGATTTAGTGTCTTTCCAAGTTTTATTAGGAAACATAATTGAATACTAATCCAAGACGAAATGAATAATACACACTTTGAAGAAACAGAAACGTGATCTAAACAGATCTTAAGCATGCAAGACTGTGTCTTTCGAGAAATTACGGCTGACATGTACACAAAGTAAACTGACAAATAAGTCATTTCATTGTTTTTCATCCATGGAATAAAGACCCATATTTCGGTTAAGAGATGTATCTGTTAAGAATCTTCAAAATATTCTTTTGATGTGTATCAACGACATGTCTTTGATGGTTATTTTCATGAAATTAAAAGGGGATGATACCTATCACTGACCACATCAATCGATATGGATATGTCAGATTCATTTGAGCTTTTTGATTAGGGTCCTTGCGAAATAGAATGCTTCTGTTTCTTTGTGCTTAAGGGCGACGGCAGCATGCATGCTTAACCACTTCACATCAAGCGATCGATTTATCCCATGCTCGTCCTGTCCACTGTTCTTTGTTTGTCAGCATTACATTGTCTGATAAGGGTTCCAAAATACCAGTAAACCCTTTCTTCCCTTGTACATTAAATAGACAGTCATATGTGTTGAATGTCTGCCAGAGCCGGTGAAGTAAATGCGTAATGTTGTCATTGGTTGAAATCATAAACTGAAAAAGGCGAAACGGAATTGTAAGTAAAAACTAGATTTGTCCCATCCAGCTGTCATCCAAAGTGTGGCTTCCCTTCAGATAACGTAAACTATCACTATATAACCTGTTTGACCAGAGAACTGGGCATACGTCACAAAACAACTGATACTTGTCAAACAAAGATGTTGACTTAGGAAGAAATCTGCAAAGATTTTGTATCAGTAGTGTCAAACCTATACTTGACGCTAAAACCTGAAGGCACATCTCTTCCTCTTTTGTCCTGGATTCCTGAGCTTCATTAAATGGGAGACATACTGTCCTGTATGAACAGCATTTCAAAATGTGAATTTCAAAAACGATGCGCGAAGCATTTTCCAATTTTCTTGTAGCATCATGCTTTCGTCCTTTTGTTCAGATGAACAATTGACCTGTCTTTGGTTGTATTTGTGATGGATGTCACTTCTTTGCGACATTCTGAATACTGTCCAAGTGATTCAAAAATACATGCTCATGATACCATCAGAACAGCAAAACACAAATCTCAATTATGTTCCACAAGCAATTTTATTTGCAACGGGCATATTTATTTGGGGAGAGCTCTTAAAACAAATACAGAATGATATCAAACCCCTGACAGCACGCGACTAGGTAGTTATGATTCATAACACGACTTACCATTTTGATATATTTCCATATCATTCGAGATTCTTTTCAAGGATTTTGTTCAACAAGATGTAAGACAACGTTCTGTGATGGTTGGTAGATCGTTTAATCTTGACTAAAAACAATCAACAAGCTGCATTTAATATTTGTCGAGCTTTATATTATTTAGATTATTATTTGAGTCTCGTCGTGCACTACATAAGAATCCGAAATAGGGTTTTTGCATACAGACCACATATATGCCTTCGCAGTATATTTATAAACATTACTCACCAAATTAGATATTTCTGCATGAGGTGTTTGAATGAAGTGCTGTCTTTGTATTTCTAGATCAAATGGTTTAATTGCGAGCTAGTCATTTTCCATTCAAAACCACTGAGTATTAGACATGAATTTGAAACGATGGACGCTGAGCTGCCATAGAACTCAGAACCCGCGATCGGAACCTTAGCTGGAGTATTTGAAGTGAACTAGAGCACACTGTTATGAATGGATGGAAAAATAGACGCATTTGGGTTTTCTCCGAATTGTTCAAGATCCTTTATTGTGTAACAAGTTTGTAATTTACTTTTGTATATAACTGGCACCAGTATCGTCCAGATCAAAAGAGTCCAATATCGTCAATAACGTATTCTCCCCACGACAAGGCACAAAATGAAAATATCACGAAATCAGACAGTATATACACTCCAGCAGATTTCACGCCGTGACGAAAGTGGTTGCTGGCTCCTTGGGGAAATTACCTGGATGCGATCTGAAATATGCCGGACTTCCAAACCTAACTTGTCAAAAAACTTAGGGTTGAAGAAGATTGTTTTCTAGAAGAGGGATTCTAGTCACCATTTGGTTGTTCTTAACCTGCAACCTCACTCTGCTTTGAATACCAATGCTTGTATTTTATCAGTATATGGATCAAGTGTACAGGGAAGAATCAGAATAAGACGTCTCTTGTAGATGCTTATGTGTACACTTTCTTCACTTGAATTGTACTGTATCTCTATAAACAGCTGCATGTTTAATCGACAAAGAAAAGACGAATTATAAAGCCAAGGGTAATGGTCATTATTGTCTTTAGGTTACATCAAGACATATCTCTCTGAAAACATCGGTACAGCTGTCCAGCTGATGACAAAGGACAGGAAGAGTGTGTTTACCACACATACTGATTCAACATTACATATGGGAACATTGATTTGGTCAGATGTGCTGTTACACTCCACCATCGATCCGATAGTAAGATGGCCAAACCAACGTTGATCGTTGTAGTTCACAGTCCTGTGGCCAAAAGATGTCACACTTATCAATTCTCCTTAAGATGTGTACTCAAGACAAGGAAACCCTCAAGAAATCCGACTGAGCGCCATTAGTGAGATATGTCTTTTACACGACAGAAAGGAAGTGACACTATGTAGCACATAAAAGTCAAGGCAGACAGTGTATGGTGTCCATGGGAACATGCTGGTAATATCAGTGAGCAAGCACAAGAAGACTGTCATTGGCCTGGCGTACTACCACTAAGAATCCATGACGATGTCCCTTGTAGGTTATACTGAGTTCACCACCTTGGTGGGTGGGTGGGGTGGGTTCCATGCAAGAATAACTGATGTATCATTTTTCTGTAATTAAATTGTACAAAATGTTAATATTTGTCTGTGTCCATGGATACAACCTGCCTAATGGTGTGTTTTGAGAGAGCCCTTGCGTTACTTGATACCCAAACGTCCTGTTTACGACCGAAGCAGTCTATGATGTCTAATATCCATAATGAGAGCTGGTCATATATCAAACCATTATTCCGGAAAGGTATATTTCCCTTAACTATTCAAAGCCATCTCTGTATAACAAGCCATATTGTGTTATCTACCGGAGAGATACTTACATACAGTCGCTGCCCCACGATAAAGAACGATTAAGAACAGGAGGGACATGGGTATCATCGTCCACTTTGGAATCTATTCAATGTCTGGGCATCTTGTCTGGGCTTCTTCCAGTTTTCTTTACGGTGATATGCAGGAAATATCTACGTCGACATTCGGTATATATTTATGGCCATTCATTACACGCTTGGGAGCATACCTAAATCGTAGAAGGAGGCGATTACATATATCAAACCAAGAGGATGGTCAACCAATATTCATTATTTATGTCAAACGGAATAAACTAATGACTGGCCACTTGAGTAAATGGTTTGTGTGTTTGTGTGTTGTCTACTCACCATTTGAAATAAATCACGAACTATCGCGATTCTTAATTATAGAAGATAGCTGAACTGGAGCTGTTGTATTTAAGGTAACAGGTGACCATTCCTAAGATGGAAATATTAAGAAACACACGCATGCACGCACAAACAAACACAAACACACAAGTCGCCATGTCAGTGCAATAAGACACTTGACCTCGTCAGTAATAGAAGACTAAGGGCCACCCGAAAGTAGGTCGGAATTCTAGCTTATCATGACTGACTGCCTGAGTTTAGTTTGACGCCGCTTTTAGCAATATTCCACCAATATCACGGCGGGGGACACCAGAAATGGGCTTAACACATTGTGCCCATGTGGGGAATCCAACCCGGGTCTTCGGCGTGACGAGCCAACGCTTTAACCACTAGGCTACCCCACCGCCCCAGCTAATCATGAAACGATAGGTCATCTATATTTGTGTTAAAGAACAAATAAACTTTGTTTGTAGTGTACTCTTTTAGCTATTGCATATGAAAGATTTGTGGCTAGTCTTATGCAGAACACCAAATTCATTCTTAAAAAAAACATGTGGTTGATTAATACCGAGCGATTAAAAGTTGCCAAAAGGTCGACTGCTTCACTCACGCCCGCCAACGAAACCACAGACAGGCTACGTAACTCTGTCGCCAGAGCACTGCAGTGACGTCATATGAGGAAGGATTTTCAGTTAGTTGTATAGAAAGTGTGTAGCAAACTCGTCATTTTGATGATTTCTAGACATCAACGAAGACATGCCGAATCGTTGCGTTGTCGTCAATTGCTCCTAGGGGTCGGGCGATGATGTCACCATGCACAGATTTCCACAGGATCCCGCAGTTCGTGCTAAATGTTTGTGAGTGCGAAGCGAGCGTTTTTGAAGCCTCAAACGATGTCTTACTTGTGTTCAGATCGCTTCACGGAAGTTAAAGAATCAAAACTACTTATTAGTTGTAGTACAATATGTATATGATTGATGACCATAAAGATTTTCCATGACACAACTTGTAACATAACGATTTCTTCCTCGGAAGCGAGGTTGTGGTCGAAGTAACAATAATACTGCAAGTAGTATTATATTGACACCCACCTCGCTTCCACGAGAGAAATTGTTATGTTATAAGCTATGTCATGCAAAATCCTATTGGCCATCAATCAAATACATATTTTACTACCAGTAGAACGTAGTTTTGATTTTGTAACTCGGTGAAAACAAACCTAAATAGCATTTATCCTCAGACTGGCGGATGTTCGCGACAGGGCGCCACCATTTTTGAAATCGTAAAGTGACGGGCTAAAGTCTGTTAGAATTAATGAGATTATGGTTTGTTTTCATCAAGTTAGAAAATTAAAACTACTTTCTACTCGTAGTTAAATATGTATTTGAATCATGGCAAAAAGGATTTTGCATGACACATCTTATAACATAACGATTTCTTCCACGGAAGCGAGGTGGGGGTCGAAGTGACAATACTGCGCGATAAATTTCTTGCTACATTCACGTGGTTAACGTCCGCTAACCAGTATGTAGATACTAGTCAATGTACGTCTTTATATTTGGTCTTATAACCCTTATTAGTTTAGTATCATACTTGTATGCATTTTGAAACTAAATAAAAAGCAGACGATCTGCTGATACTTATAGTGAATTTATAACAGGACTGTAATATCTAGACATGTTATAGTTTGCCAATGTGAATCATAATTCGCACACACGCCCTAGTGTATGTTGTCTGTCTCATGACACTTCACGGCGAAAACAATTATCCTGTTGAATGCTACGACAAATGAATAAAAAACAAAATGCAAATATTAAAATTAAAACAGATTAAAGTTATAGGAACAATGTCAGGCTATTACCTTGTTCGAGGAATGTATCCATCAATATCTACAAAAACGAGTGATATGCCATTCATCTGCAGCTGTTCCAAGTGATGTGTCTTTTAACAGTCTAATATACGAAAAAGTGACATATCGTTTCAGGTATTTCACATTGGTGTATAGTCTCATTGGTCGCCCAAGATAGCACACCTGACAACTAATTGCATAATGTCCGCCTTTCTTTAAAAACAAACAATTTAGTTAGCCAATAATGAGCAATCAATTAATGTATTGGCGGTTAATCCTTTGAAAGAAGGACGTTGTTTTTCGCAGACACAGACACGACAGAGTGTATTCAGTATAGATTAGTAAATCTACATACATAAACACTACCTTTTGACAAATCCGCTGTGTATGATAAAAGTAATTAATCAATCAGCGTGTTATCGGTTAATCCTTTGATCGATGTTTATAATGTTGAGCATTTACTCCAGACACAAGAAATGCCAAATGGGAACCTTTGTCGGGTAATCTAAGTGGTGTTACCACTAATTATACCTGTAATACATTCATTAACTGACCATCAAGTGAATGATGACAAATAACATGTGTATGTTTATACCACCTAACACGGGGTACAACAAGGGAGTATTAATTGCTGTATTGCATGCAATTTTAATTGCATGTGAACACTCATGGGCCGACACTGTTTTGAGGAAACAAACAGAACTTCTTTGTTGCATAAGAATTGCATATAAGCATTTGCTGTGTGCTAAAACTGTATGTACCTATTTATCTAAGTAAATTTTCAGATTCTTCTAGCAATGGCAAAGTATGGTTGTTTAGTTTACGGATTCCAATAAATCAAATGTAAATTTTTAACATCATGCGTAAAAGACGTCATATTTTTACATGTCATGATTAAATATCGAGGTAAAAAAACACAGAAATGGGATCAATTTGGATCAGTCATTATACCATCCAGGCATTAGGAAACCTGAAAAAGCCCACACTGCTATGATACTTTTTCACAATCAGACAAGTACTACCGGGGATATTTTCAAATAACTGCATCTGATGGGCATCCACCCTTCTTAATGTCGCACTGTTCAGGTTGAAGAAATTAACCGTAACCGTGATGAGCGAGGCTGATCAAATAAGGCCTAGCGACACCAAGCGATTTTGACAGAATCGTCCATGAAAACAAGTTGTAACTCGGAAACTAGGCAAAGCAAGAGACAAAATTAAATGACTGTAGATTTCGAGAACATATAGCTTTAATTTTTCACAACAGTTGTCACGATTTCAGGTTTATACAAACCTGTAAACAAGATAATTTACCCCTGAAATGTACATGAATTCTGCATCGGCCCTCAAATCTATTCCTCATATGACGTCACAGAGACGCGCCGCTCTGATTGGTTGAAATTTCGTTCGCGGATGAGAATTGTGCACTGTTGTCCAAAAGGTCGATTTAAGTTAATTAAAGGTCGAAATGAGTAGTTTTAATGACGGGGTTTCATTTATAACGATGTCAATTAGTGATTTATGTATTTGTTACCCCCCTAGAGTATATGTGATCTTTAAATGGGACAGCTGCTTGATGTTCTGTTACGTTTTAGTCATAAATCCCTTCGTTGTATCAGGTTCGAGATTTACATCATCGATGTTGGATACGTAAATTGCAATAACGGTTCAATCATATCTCACAGCACAATATAAGAGTCGATACTTAAATTATTAATTTAGATATTGAAATTGCAATTTTGGAGTCGTGTTCATGAAATCAGTATTTTTGTCTTCACATCACGAGAAGAGGTCAGTAGCACTCAACAGAAGAGTTTTCAGCAAGGTCAGACTGACACAGACAGGTGTAGCAGAAGAATGGACAAAAACATTCCCCATCAATCTCAAGCAGTTAAGTGAAGTGCATTCACGAGGTCCTATTTCCAACGTGTAATTATGACACCCTCTCCACAATCATTGGTTTGTTAATATTTCACGTAACACATCACCACTCATCTTCCCAAGGGCAAACCAGACACTGATCTTCAATTTTAATCTGAAGCTTCTCATTTCCCTTCGCACGTCTTCAAATTTGCCCTTATATTTAGTACAACCTCCAGTCAATGTTCAATATTGCATGCTATATCTTTAGCATGTGAGTCTGCGTACTTGTGTCATCTTCAAACCAGCGAGACATTCGGGACATAGAGATTACAACAAGGAAAGTCCGTTCTTAGGGGGCATCCTCCAATCAAATCAACGGTGCAGAAAATATGCCAAGATTTATGATCGGTCTAGCGTTGATACGAAGTTCTGAAAACATGACCTCTTGGAAGTAAAAGTATGGATCTAGATCTCTTGGCTTTATCAATGAGGCTCGCAATGCTTCTTGTTTAATAGCTTGGACAGTTGTAGAAGTTTCAAAGAATATTTTGTGAGATGTTTCAGGTGTTATGATTTTATGTGCATAATGGTCTTGCACGTTTTAGCTTTTTTATCCAATCTTTGAAACATCCTTAAGAAAGATGAAAAGGTGGTCTTTTTCTGATAATTTCTTTCAACAAAATATTCAGAAGCCATTGTATTATCGTGTCTTATTAGAGAGGATAGGCACGTTATACTTCCTCTTGTGTGTTGATATTTTGTCTACGTGGACACAATCGCGAAGGATATAAAATATAACTAAGTAGGGATGCTGATGTGAAGCTGTTACCAAGGAACCTTTGCTTGTCATACTTGAATTTAACTGTGGTGATAATCATTCATTTAATAACACCCTTCAGTATGTGTTAATCTGCTTCTATGGATATACTGGATCGATAAGGTAATTTAGTAGGTACAGCTTTGGCTAGTCACGCCAAAGACACAGGTTTGATTCCCCTAAAGTGTACAATTTGTGAAAACCATTATCTGATGTCCCCGTCGTCATATTGCTGTAGTGTTCTAAAAGTGGTTCACTTACTGAGGAGGTATTTCATCATAACGATGTGTACACTGTGTTATCCCCTAAACTGCCACCCATGCCCCCCTTCAAACATTCTCATGAATTGAATATGAAGGACGCTCTCAATATAATTTACGGTTTTTTCAATCTCTTCACAAACATACAACATCAGTTACATCGTTCAGTCATTATTTTCAAAGAAAAGTCCCGCCCATTCAATTTTCATCCAATCATCCTTCTCTATGACATCACAAACGATGTATATATATGCTCTGCAAGGAACACAAGGCTTGGTAGATAAAAACAACTTTACTCCAACACGGCGTCATGACACCTCGACTGTTCTATACGGTGTGTGTGTTTTGGGTGTCAGACCTCTTGTATTCCAGCTATATCACGTCATGTTAGCTTGAAATTGGATGGAAGCTTAAAGGGATGCAGGTCTCAGAGGTTTACCAATTGATATGACCGACGACAACAAAGATCGGAAGTCTGATCCCAAGAACACATGATCATAGTGTTTGGGTATGCCCAAGAGACGTATCTCTGGACAGAAAATTGTGGCCTCTCTGGCGACTGGACTTGCTAAAAAAGGCCACACAGAAGACATGGACATTCGATAGAGATCTCTTTGATACAGGTATCAGGGCTGTATATTGGATATTGATTGCAGTGCTTTGCTGCCTCTTTTCATTCCATTACAGAATATTAAACGTGGCTTATATTTTGTCACATCAAATTTAGCCTGGCAGATTATATGTTTAACCATAATCACATAAATTTGAAGTTTGAGTGATAACAAAATGGATTCTAGGACTAGAGAGAAAATCTGTCTCTTAAAGGTTTTGTCCATGACATAATAATAGGTTGTGGAGATTGTGTGTAATGCGGTGGTTGCAGATCCATTCATACCAAGATGCTGGGATCGTAAAACTGTCGATTGCATTGATTTCATAATGACACTACCGATGTGGATGACGTGATTTACAAATCGAGACTAAACGTTGTTCCTGTCTCCTTCGTATTCCTGTCTTTTGTTTCATTAGCATTTTCAGTCTGCAATGACAGTTTGAATAAGAATGGGCTTGAAATAACATATCCATGTGAGGATGTGAACCCGGATCCTCATCACGTTCAGACAAGCATAGTCCTCCGGAAACATCCACTACTACAGTTACAGGGTATTACTTTAGCCACAAATCGTGCGCCACGTTGACTTGTCGAGTTTCTTCGCGAACGTAGCTTTAGCCAGAAGGTGAATGTATAACACTTGATAAACCCCACATGCCCAGCTGTAGTGAATAATGATAGATAGAAAAGAGGTCCCCCCTACGTGGCAGTAACTTGTAGTGTGAGAATGGTTGAACAGAAGTCGTAGACAACAGCTCACATACAACATCCAGGTTTCCATAGACACGCATAGACGTCTTTTTTTATACATATGGCACTGTCAGCCAGGACTCCACGGTATAACTGGTATACCGGTATATCGAATACGATATGAAACGATACGTATTGCAATGTTTTATTGTTAGAACCGGTTTTTTTAGGTAATAGAAATATATCAAATTTTGTGATTATCTCTACGTTTAAGTTCAAATGAACAAAGACTTTCATTCACACTGAAGTTTCCCATTGTAATTAATTGACAAAACAGCGTATTTTATGTACAATGAATTTGATATACAAGAGAATACAAGCCTTCAAAAAGGATTCTACCATGGCTACGTGAAATGCTCGAATTTGATTGGTCAATCAATAAAATCAGACGGTATCAATTTTGAATTGACAATGCGTCTGATTTCACGGCGCTTCACTGCGCACATATACATCTCTGCCGCACTGCTTCAGCTTGGCCACCAACATGACTAATATCAACACAATAGACGTGAATGGAAATGCTGAAAACATATATTAAAACTCGAAAAATACAATTACACGATTTCTCCTCCACAATTATTAGGGAACCTCACTATCATAATTAAAACCTTCTATTATAAAAATATTCAAACTCAATTACAATACACAGCCCCAAACATAAACAAATAATATCTAACATATAAATCAGAAAGCCTTGTAAAATACATCCCTATCTATCCCTATTTGTGCAGCAAAACGTTCGTAAACATTTACCTACCTGGTAAATGGTATATTTGTTTCCGTTTAGAATGGGAAATTCGCAAGATAACGGTCAGGCGAAACACAAAATTTATGCCACTCATACTCGATCATGTCCCGTTGCATCGTTCAAAATGTCAAAAATTGAACCACGAGAATTCCTCTCTCTGCCACATTCCCAGCTAGTCTGTCACTGCTATGTTCGTACACTTTAAAGAAAGCTTGGCCACAATCCAGTCCCAAATGATGAGAACAATGTTCCAAGGAATCCCAAGTTAGTCACATGTACACAAAGCAGCACTGTCACTCTTTCGTCGCATGCCGGGGTGGAGGCACGTATGTGAAATCATAATCGAAACTCGCTGGTCATAAAAATCACCAGTACAGGTTACAGGTCGTAGGTCGATCTGAAAAAGATCTATTCTTCGATTCTGCAGGGTTCTGATTCGACAATCAGTCAAGTATTTTCCACTGTCACTTCGAATTTCAACCTTTCGCAAAATGTAAACACTGGCTCGTCCGCCATTTCAAACTTTTGCGTAACTGTCTACTTCCAAGAAAATAAGTAGGTCAGACGATTCCATTATAGTGTTGCCAGGGAGTACAGTAACACTGCTCACAAAACAATAGGCTGGTTTCGGTCGTGTGGAGTTAAGATTATACAAATCTAGCTCTTAGGTGTTACATTATTGCATTGAATAAACAGTAGTTTGTTTTCTTTAGACAGGATATCTTTTATGTTGCAATGTTAACAAAAATACGAACGGCACCTACCACTCCTTTCACAGACGAGTTCAATTCTCCTCTCGTCCCATGCCGGATTACGCAGTGTCTTCCGCAGGACGAGGAAGTTCGATTTTAAATCGGTTATGGTAGAATGGCGATATACATACTGTGTTTGGAAATTAGATGAATGTTAGACAGAATTGATAGTCTCTAAAGTAATAGTTTGAAACCTCACGCTACGCGTTCGGCTTCAATTCGACTATCAATTCGGTCTAACATTCATCTAATTTCCAAATAGAGTACGTTTAGCTCCTAAATCTAAATTCGAGATGTTTGTTATCACAGCCATAACATTTGTTGCTGAGGATTTAGTATGAAGAAAATAGGATCTACATGTACAATCAGTGTCACTCACTGTGAAATACTGAGGGTCCCAATAAAACGGAATACCTATCGAAATGCTGGTACCAGAATCGCAATATATCCCAATACAATTTAATTGCCAATACACAGCCCATATGTCAGGTGATAGCAACATTGGATAAATAATCTATGCACATTATAATTGTATAGTATTCATCGGTACCGATTGGTGTAGCCTCAAATACTGCATATCATCACAGGCATGAGGCCTGTACTCGAAGGGAACCGTCACTGGTGGTTGTCTACAACCAGATGTACGTTTGTTAACAGTATAATTATGAATGTGTATATCTCCTTAATCCCATTCCAACAAGTATACCATCACATCTTTAATGTCATACAATGTTACCGTCAAACGCAACACGTTTGTATAAATGATCAGAAAAATACAGTATTCAAACAGTGCACTACGACATAGTAAAACTCAACATCAGAGAGACAGTTTATTTTCACTACTTCAGGGTCAAGGCACCTTCTACAAATGCAGACAACAAATTAACATTTGCCACGTGATGAACTGATTGAAATTTGATGACTGTTTACACATTTGTAAAACTGCAAACATATTTTTTAAAAGTACAGCAACAACATGGATCAGATCTGGATAATCAGAGTTTTAAAGATTTTTCGTTAGCTGGCGATGTTTAAATCTATCCTGCAGGGAAATTAAGGGAGAAATGTATATGTTAAATTAGAACACTTTTCACATATTGATAAGACATGACATTCATCCCCTACTTCTAAAGGTCGGTTAGTCCATCATATCAGTATCTGGACCTGCGGCATACATATAAATTACAATTATTCAAGAGAAATTCTGAATATAAATAAGTTCTAACTAAACTCGAGTCGATTAAACAAGTCAAATGGCCTTCCGTTTGAAACAATGGTCTCACTATAATTTCTGAGACAGGGTGATGAAGAAATGCTACAGTGCCATTGATGACAAAATATATACTTCACAGATTGTTTACATGAAAATACAAACAATTGTGAATCCCCACATCTTGAGATATCCATACAAAGCGGGTAACAAATACTAAACACCTGAAACGCAATTCTTACCTTTATCATCAAGTTTTACCATTTTATAACACCGATGTGGATATCTATCTGAACACAATCTTAGTACTTAATCCAATATTTAATTACCCTTAATTGACTGTATACAAAAATGCTACTGCGACCAGTTTCACTAAGGATTGCCTTATTAGAAGCAAACTTACCAACACCTAGAAAACGTTTGAAATAGGAAGTATGGACCTTTTCAATTACAGCATAATACTAATAGGATCCCATATTTCAGAGTCGTACAAGAAAACAGACATAATTTTCCCTGAAAAATGGTACTCGCTGTGAGGAAAGATACACATATATATTTCGAGAATAAATAATAACGGGAAACAATGCATATTTTTGCCTAGGTAGCTAATTCCGTACAGTCCACAGACCACATCAGTTTAGAAGAAGAAAATATAAGACATAAATATTTGTAATAATTGATTAAATTTAAGGCAGATCCCCAACATTTGTTTTGCTAAGATTTACTACTAATCCACATTTGGTACAATAGGATTGCAACACATTTAACTGTTTTTGCAAACTATTTACAAAATAAGAAAACATTACAACATCATCAGCAATGAGAAGTAGCATTATGTCCAAAATTTCTTGTGTAACAAATATCTCATAACTGCAGCTATATTGTACTTCAGCGGCAAGCTCATTTATTACGAATATAAACAGTAAAGGACTTATATACAGCCCTATCTTACACTACAGGGTGTTGAAAAACAGCCTGTTCATCCAGTATTTACCTTAGAAAGTTAAAGGCTTTATCAAAGTAAATAAATACACAGTAAAAGCGACCTTTGGTATTGCACAGACATTTAGAACAAAGTAATTAGATGCCAAAGTAATTCGGACGGAAACCGACAGAAAATCATTCACTTCCATCCATATTCTTAAATTTATTTTCTATGACTGACGTGTTTTCCTGTAACATTTAGTACTGCGATCGATACATATATAGTTATTAAAACCATGAGGTGACCCAGACTTATATAGCAAAATAATCATACTGATATTCCAAGATTCTCGATCTAAAACCTTATTAAATAATTTTTCAAGTATGGTCCAAAAACATCAGAAGAATTCGAATTCTGGGGGGTACACCATCTTCACAAGCACTCAACATCGATGGTATGCATGATCCAAAAGTGAAAACATTTACATTAAGTATACTACAGCATAGGCAAACTTAATATCGCTAATACGTATGGTTTCCGTAGCTTAACAATGTTAACAGTCAAACATCACCAGTGTGCATGATCTGAATAGTACAACAATGTTAACAACCATTACACGACAGTACAGCAAAACGCAACATCGATGGTTTGATGTCTCAAATATTCATGTCAAACTAAATTATAATACAAACAGAACAATCTAGAACAACATATGCAAACAATTTTACTGTCACAGAAATCCTGAAGATCCGGGTTAGATTTGGTCTTCAATAACCCATGCTTGTCGTATGAGGCGACTACGGGATAGGTTGGTCAGGCTCGCTGACTTGGTTGACACATGTCATCGTATCACAATTGCTATCGATGCTCATGCTATTGATCACTGGATTGCCAGGTGCATACTCGATTATTTACCACCGCCATAAAGCTGGAATATTGCTGAGTTCGGCGTTAAATAACAAACATAAACTACGGTCTTAACAATAGCAAATAGTCCGACAACCCAATTATATGTAATACGTCACAAAAAAGTACACACTCACTTCACGTCATCATTCACATTACTTTACTTTAAGCAACGATAACGATATAAATAGATGTACTTCACAGTCAACACTCAAACTGATTTGCAGGCAACATGACACTGTTCCTGAACACAATTA
The DNA here is from genome assembly GCF_003918875.1 of Haliotis rubra. Classification (NCBI taxonomy): domain Eukaryota; kingdom Metazoa; phylum Mollusca; class Gastropoda; order Lepetellida; family Haliotidae; genus Haliotis; species Haliotis rubra. The sequence goes on along the minus strand of NW_025765229.1, from coordinate 62,258 downwards.
TGAGAGCACTCATCTTTAGTGGTGGATTGCGCTAGTACCAGAAAAACTATAATTGTGATTCGGAGTACACCACAAGAAATTATTTACTAATTGACCTATATGATGTTGTCCTTAAATGTGTTTCTGGAAGAAGTATTTGATTGAGAATACTGTGCTGTGATTTAACTAAAACTGAATGCAGCTCGCTTATACAAAGAATATTTCCTCACATATAATGTGCAACTATAAACCATACGTTAGGACATGGTGACAGGGCTAAACCATGCTAAGTATTGTCAATGATACAGAAACCACAAATATATATTCTTAGAATGAACACCATCTGAAATTATAAATATGTATCATATATTTTACAATGTAACAAATAAACATGAATATTACAAAAACGTATAATTGACCCTCGGTGACATTTTACAACCTGTTACACAAAGTAAACGCTGAAATAAACATGAATAAAACTAAAACGTATAATTGACCCTCGGTGACCAAATTCATGTTTCCGAACCTGAAAAAAAAATACTGTCCATCATTAACGTGAGGGAATCAGTTAAGAGTTCATGATACCCAAACCCAACAAGATATGCAATCCATAATGATGACCATGCCCAATATTATTCATCAAGAATGTACACCACCACCAGTTATTATTTTCGACACAGTCAGCTGTGGTCAATTTCATCTGTTTTCAGCATAATGATCTTAACATTTACATGTGTAACTTTGTTCATGTCACAGTGTGTAACACCATCAAGTATGAGGTAGAGAATAACCAACATATGTTACAGTAAAAGCTTGGCTTATTTGAAGGATTCTGGATTCACATGTAAACCGTTACAACCATGCATGCTTCACCAATTCAGATAGATCAACTATAGTATACTGAAAGTCTCCATCATTGTTGCTCTTAGTCTGTACTTAACGTCAACATACAACGTGCTTCTGAATCATTTCCTTGTTACAATGATGTTGGGTTTGCGTGTAACGCATGTGTTTGGCAAGTTCCACGTGGCAATACATGTGTTTGGTTTCGACCTACCTTGTAGACCCGTTGTCACGTAAACCACTATTTGTCTGGTTTCTGTCCTCTCCTGATGACTGGACTAAGGATATCACGATGTTGGGCACATATATGTTCTTGTTGGGTGGGCTGATGTTAACTTGTTCCCCGTGTTCTACTTGTTCTCCGTGGGTTGAATTGACGTTGTGCGAGTGTTTCCTGTAGTACAGACGACTGTTATCGCCTTGCTGGTTGTGTTTCCTGTCTGCCATGATGACGTGTTTTGGTGTGTTCCATGTACATTGGACTGACGTTATCCTCGTTCTGCTCATTCATCGCTGTTTGGACTGACGTCATTCCATAATTTGTAGTGGTCTCTGTGAGGTGGACTGACTTCACTTCGTAGATTTCTAGTGGTCTCTGTGAGGTGGACTAACTTAAACTCGTAGTGTGTATCAGTCTCTGAGGTTTGGACTGACGTCCGTTGTTTATAGACGTATTTCTGGACTGAAATGGCATTAACCCACTTTGGGATATGTCACATATGGGTTGAACTGAGATTATCTCCTTGTTGTGTACGTCACCTGGGGTATGGCCGGACGATGTTATTTTGTTGGCTGTGTCTCCTGGGTACTGGACAGGGGTTATTGTGTTTAAGGGGGCATCTCTCCTGTCTGGACTGACATTATTTTGTTGGGGTTGTCCCTGGTGCGCTGAACTGACGGTAGTGGTGTTTCGGGTCCCACTCCGCCTCCCGCACGATAGGAGAGATTTGGTGGTGTCCCACATCGGTGTGTACAGAGACAGATAGAAACAGAATCGAAGACAATCGTAGATATTGGACAGAAAAAATACAAAAGGAGTCAGTTGTGTCGCAATACTATGTGCTTCTTCTGAATTGAAAGTATACGGATACAGCTGGAGATATGTAAATGTTGCAACCTGAATCATGACCATTACAAAGGTCAGTCTCATCAATTTCATTTTTTTCACTGTATCAGACACAGATCTGAGTGCGTAATCCGGCTGCACTCTTCTTCTTTGATAGCGGACCTTGAACAGTATCACAATACTCCCTATCATTATGAAACCGCTTTCAAGAAGGTACCCCAGTGTCCGCAATCCTGTTACACCGTTCGGAATGGGTAGGAAAAGCATTATGTCACAGTCCAACCCAAAGTTCACATAGGAAAAAGGTAGAAATCCCACAACAAAGCCCAGTATCCATGTTGTTATAATGATGACTGCAACCCTTCTCCAGGTGACCAATCTCTTGTAGGCTGCTCCTTTGCAAACAGCTAGACACAAATTGATGTTGATGAGAAACAGGAGGAATATGGACACAGAATCAACTGAATACATGAGAACATGTGCTATTTTGTAGATGGTACTAACTCCCACCGTCGACATAGTACAGAGAAGCACAATCCGGGAAGAGTGCCGTATGAAAGAGGCAACCTGTTCATTCAGTAGCAGTACTCCAGAAAACCCTTTGAGTGAGGGCGTCCAGCTGATGACAAAGGACAGGAAAAGTGTGTTTACCACACATACTGATTCAACAATACACATGGGAACATTGATTTGGTAAGATGTGCTGTTACACTCCTCCATCGGTCTGATAGTAAGATGGCCAAACCTACGCTGATTGTTGTAGTTCACAGTCCTGTGGCCAAAAGATGTCACACTTATCAATTCTCCTTAGGTACTCAAGACAAGGAAACCCTCAAGAAATCCGACTGAGCGCCAGTAGTGAGATATGTCCTTTACACGACAGAAAATAAGTGACACTATGTAACTAATAAAAATCAAAGTCAGGCAGTGTATGGTGTCCATGGGAACATGCTGGCAATATCAGTGAGCAAGCACAAGAAAACTGTCATTGGCCTGGAGTCGTACCACTAACAAGCCACGACGATGTCCCTTGTAGGTTATATTGACTTCATCGACTTGATGGGTGGGTTCAGTGCTAGAATAACTGACACAATTGGTGTATAAATATTCTGTATTCATATTGTGCAAAATGCTGTTAATTGTTTGTGTCCATGGATACAACCTGCCTAATGGTGTATTTAGAGAAAGCCCTTACGTAACTTGATACCCAAACCTTCTGTTTACGACCGAAGCAGTCTTCGATGTCTAATATCCACAATGAGAGCTGGTCATATGTCCAGGAAATACATTTGACAATACTTTGTCCTGGGCTAATGTCCTGGGCTGATGTCCTGGGCTAAATGGGTTGTATTTGACCTCAAAACTGAATCAGTTAGGTCCCTTGCTATCTCCAAGTGTCATTATATTTTACATTTCAACCACTTCGGAACACAATAATGTTTTTTTACACATTAACACTCGGATTTTGTGGATACGAATTCTTAGACGCCGGTGTAATCTATGACGATTAACAGTATTAAAGGCCCGTTTGAAATGAACAAATTTCACATAAAATCTTCCTTAACGTTTAGTTTATTTAAGAAATACAGTTCGCTCTACCACCATGTAAAGTGTAATAAAGCACACTTTCGCACTGAAGTGTTATAGCACGAGGACGCTTGCGTAATATACTTCCCATCAAATGTTTAGACTCACTATTGTAAATATAGCCACTTACTTCAGGCAACTGTTCTCAACTAAATTTTGCAAAATATTCCATACTGTTTAAAGGTACTATTTACACATGAACTGATGTATTGTAAAACAAATTCGTAGAGTTGAAAAGATTATTGTCATGAGTTCAAGGAATGATAAAACACAATGAAAATAGCCGAATTATTTACAAAACTTTACACCAAAACGCAACTGTTCACATGCAGGATATTTGCACATGCTTTTCAGCAATTTGATGCATGATCCTCGAGCAGTTCATCTGCATAAAGTTTGTAGTTGATTCCCCCAAGTTAGTGGAGGAATCAATCTTCGATGTAACCATATATATTATACATAGAGAGTGTTTTCAGTGAGTCTAAACTTTTGATGTGAAGTATATATTGACTAAACAAACAGCGTAGTGAAGCAAGACCGAAAGTGAGTAAGTGAGCGAATTAAGTCACATCGGCAATGTTGTATCCATATCGTGACTAAAACAAATAATTTATTCATAGTAAATAAGTTGTATTATAATATATGCCCACATGTACCTTTAAAAGTAAACCACTATTCAGAACAATACAATATAAAAACGGACTATAGATTGCCAGAAGATGTGAATATTTTAATGTAGGGCAGTCGGGGCTACCTGAAATTCCGTTTTGTAATTTATTATATTTGTCAGCCATTTCCTTTGATTCTTTAATCTGTTCATAGAACATAGTGATCTCAAATAACATCTGTTACATCTGAGAGTTCTTCAAGTGACGGAACTATTCGTCTGTTCCTCATTGTTTTAAGAGAACCCATTCAACCTACCGGTTTAATCTGTCACTAAAGTAGTTTGCCATCCTGGTCTTTGCCCTACAGATTAGAGAGTTTGTTTGAAGAGCGTGCATTTTGATCTTGTTAAGAGCACCATTCATTCATCATTAATAAAACAAGAATAGAATAATAATAATTAAAAGCATGGTAACGTTCCGAATTTTTATTATAATCAGCTAACTGTATCTCCTGACGACAATATGGTCACTGATTAATTCAGACTACTTACGAGTGAGTGAGTGAATGAGTGAGTGAGTGCATTTTATGCCACTGTTAGCAATGTTCCAGCAATATCACTGCGGGGGATAACAGAAATGGGCTTCACACATTGTACCCAAGTAAATACTTACGAAAGTCGATTAGCTGAGCATCAGCAATACACAATAGCGATATAAGGATCAACAACAATACACGAAGAATAGCTAAACCAACACTTGTGACAATGTATTGAACGTATGTATAGTGTTATACGTTGGGCAACAATGTATGGGCAGTTATACATAGTGAGTGAGTGAGTGAGTTTAGTTTTACGCCGCTTTTAGCAATATTCCAGCAATATCACGACGGGGGACATCTGAAATGGGCTTTACACATTGTGCTCATGTGGAGAATCGAACCCGGATCTTCGGCGTGACGAGCGAACGCCTTAACCTCTAGGCTACCGCCACCGTCTCATAGAGTTAGTGAGGGACTGTGATGTGTTATATTTAGACTTGTACTACAATTCGACAGAATGTTGGAAAGTATCAGTAGTTACATGTTGTATCTGTAGAGTTAGTAAGGGACGCTGATGTGCTATTTATATAACTGTATATTCAACAGAGTCCTGGAATGTACCCTTCTCTGATGCAGTGAAAATTATAGAATGATCTGCCTTAGGGTAGAATTTTCAAGCAAATTATATTTGTGTATATGGGGGCGGGTGGTGGTGTGTGTGTTACCTCTTGCATCACATCTGACAGTTACCAGATGACCAGAATTGTGTGTTGTCATCATTATTCCCTGCGAGGCATAATTACTGCTACTAAGATGTGAATCTAACCATCATTGACCATATTGCTGTCCTCACTACTCTTGTATTTTACTGCTTCTGAATTGCGTTGCCTCTCTATTTTATACCATACTGAAAGCGATTCTAAACTTAATTAACACCCACACTCCCTCACGCAAATTCTCAACAAAATCATGCAGTAGCGACGTCGTGGACTAAATTAACGCAAAACAATAAAAACGAATTCAGTTATTTGATACGATTACTGAAAACCACTCATGCCATCAGCTGACAATGGCTTAAAACTTCTGAAGTTATTTTTGTCTATTCCTGGCATTGAACATTATAGCTAATAAATATTTTTCATTTACAAGTGCACAATGTAACCATCACATTTTGACGTTTCACAAGCAGATTCCTGAAGATAATATTTGCACTGCAACAACAAAAATACTCCTTAAAAATGAGTTCACATTAAATTTGGTCGTTTTTAATGTTTTGACGGACATAAAGAACATATGCTAATGAATTTGCTCGATACAGAAAGGCTATTATGCAGCCATTCTGTTTGACATGTAAAATGAATGATTTAATCGATTTGGTCTTCTCGAAAACCTAACGTGTTTCAGTTATTAAAGACAGGTGTTGGATGTGTCATAAGATTGTGAGTTTATATTATCATCATATTTCAAGGACAATGACAAATTCATTTCTATTTGACAAAAGATACACCACAAAGAACTGTAACTGGTGGGTATGACTGTATAATCACTGTTTCATAGTGATTCATAAACCCATGATGTTAAAGAAAAGTCTTTGTCGATTACATTCCTATAGTCTTACCTCGGGAAGCGTTAAACAACTGCGTATCGAGAATTGTCATTCAGTCTTTGTTATGTACACATTGTATTAATGTACCCCGACATTGTCACTCACAGTGGAACGGTTTGGGGTTACTGAAAATATTTTATATTAAATAATGTTTATATTATTGTGCACCTGTAATAGATGTGTATATAAAAATAACCTTTGAAGTTTGACACTGTATGTATGCAATCTAAGGTCTAAGGTATATGAGAAATGCTGCAAGTATGTAACACGGTTTCGAACGCAAAACCTAAAGTGGTCACCTCAAAGGAAAATGAAGGAAGTCATGCAATGCTTTGAAACGATCAGTGCTTTTATCATTTAAAAGTGATCATTGTCATGAAACGAGAGGGACCAGTCAGTGAGAGAAGCACCGAATTCCACGCTCTTCTGTCAACAGTTTTACATTTACACAAATAATTCTGTCGGAATCGTGTTGTGAGATATTTTATGAATATTTTGATAACCCCAAATCTTTATATAATCAATATAAAATGTGAATCATCAATGGCTAAAAAAGAGGTACTATTCTTGCTATTATATGTTCAGATAGTGCAATTCAAATCTGACAATCAGTTGATAAATGTTCTTATTATATGATGGGTATATTTCCGCCCTTCCGATTGGCCCACTTGGTCACATGACAGCTTTGACGCTAGGCGATGTCAACCTCGCCACGTCGCGAGAGGTTGATATAACAATCCAAGCACCGCCCATGTCTAAAAATAGATTTGGGATATTCCAGCTGTGAACTTCGCACTGCGTGCGTCATGCTAGATAAGGAAGCGATAGACATCGCTTCGTCCCTGTGACTGTGTTGGTTTAGAGTTACGTCCCATCTGCATCAAAATGGCAGACACGACACCACGAAGATTCATGACTGTGTATTCAAGGTATTCAGTACTTTTGTCATATAATAAAGCAATTATTGACTTCAGCTCGGTTGATCCAGTGATTTATTGACCTTGGACATGTGATACCTCACTAGAAGTCAATAATTGTACAATATGCGAGTAATTCAGAATTGTGGATTGAACATATGCAACATACTATTTTAGACGAATTGATAATATAGGCTTGTCTTCAGTCTGGGACTTGACTCCAGTGTCATCTCTAACATCTGCGTTAAATATCATGAACGACTTATGCAGAAGACACAAAACAACCACGGAATATTCTCATAAGCACGTGTAAAGATTCAGCAAAATGGTCAACAGCTCGGCAGAATTTTGAATGGCGGAATTCGGCATTTTATCGTTTATCGCATCGCTGCACTTCAGCCTCTATTATATTGCTTTCCTGTATATGTTCCATGAGGAATATTTCCAAGTCACATTTACATTTTGGTGGAGATCGTAAAACAAACACATAATCACACCAATCGCCTGAAAGCACGCGACGGGTCACATCGTTATTTAATATTGGTAGTTGTGATTTATTACATGCCTTACCATTTCCATAGACTAATACTATGATATCATTCGAGACTCAATCCCGGGATTATTTACGATGAGATACGAGGCAATGATCTGTAATGAAAGGAAGATAAATTCATCTTGCTTTAAAACAATCCAGATGTATATTGAGGTTGGTAAATGCAATTGTTCATCGCTTTGAAATTGATGTCATTAAGCAATAGTAAATTTCTCACTTTTAGAAAAGAGACTTGCGATTGTTTTTAATAATGTGTTTCGTTTGAAGTCGTTTAGCTGGAAAGAAATCTATTTACACTTGCCTTTCAATACGTTTGAAAAGCTTACTATATTATCAGCATGCAAATCAATGTGATTAATTGATTAAATGTGGGAATGTAACAATGACATTTTCAATTCATAACCACTGCAAACTAGACATTAGTACTGTAATAAATGGATGAATTCATAAATTCATTTGGCGTTTCGTGACATATTCCAGAACGTTTATGCTGTAACAAGTTTTCTTTTTAAAAAGGTAAGGTAATTTCCGTTTTGATATAAATGGCACGGGCAGGACCCAGATCAATGCCTTCTGTTCTCGACGAGGCACAAAATGAAAACGTCACGAAACCAGACAATATATACACTCCAGCAGATTTCTCGTCATGACATAAGTGGTTGCTGGCTCCTTGGGGAAATTACCTGGATACGGTCTGAAATATGCCGGATGTCAAAATCTGACTTGTAAAAAAATAACTTGAGTTGAAGAGGATTTGCAGTGTAGGGTTTCCAATCATTCTTTGGTTGTTCTTAAGTCACATCCTAACTTTGCTCGGAATATCAGTGCCTGAATTGTATTAGTTTACGGATCCTGTGTAGAATGAAGAAACAGAATATCTTTTTGATGCTTATGTGTACACTTACTGCAACTTAATCTGTAATACATTTCTATAACTTTTTGCTTATTTATCCGATGGGTGAGTGAGGTATTATTTAACGTCACATCGGCAATATTTCAGCCATGTCGTGACAAGAACATATGTGACATTGAAATGGAATAGATGTTTATTATAAAAACTGTCGACGAAGGACAGTAAAACAACTAGAATATCACAATTACAACTAAAACTAGTGTGGCAAATTAAAACTAACAGCACTATTTGGACAATACAATATAAAAACTGGCTATAGATAGCCAACAACGGAAGGTAGATCATCAAACTAGGGACCATGGGGATTTACAGTACTTTTGCTACCTGCATGGACCTTTATCCGATGAAGAAGTGACGAATTATACAGCAAATAATAATGTTTCTTTACCATCTTCAGGTTACATTAAGCGATATCTCCTTGCAAACAACTCTACAACAAAACCGGCTGCCATGATGTCACTGTCAAATGATAATCAGAACTGAAACTGGGTAGCTGTCAATTGCATATTTCAATCACTGATCGTTGCTGCCAATATGGTGAAAAATGATTTTGAATGATAGATATAATCCACCCCTCGTACATGTTGATATCTAATGCATTAACACAAAACGATATCTTTCCAAAAACACTCTGGCGATATTCCAATCGTGTTCTTGCATGTGATTTAACATGTGGATCTTTGAATGTTTGTGCCCAATTCTCCGCATTCCCTTATACAGAGTTGAGTACATTTGGCGTTTCAGAATCCATAAGTTCATCTTTGTCCGCACCGTGCTCCTCGGGCTCTCTTGAACATGAAGATTAAATATCTGGAAAGATCTTATTGAAAGCGATGCTGAATAAAATTAATACTCGCCCTCTCTCCTGTGAAACCCCCAAACAAATTCATGCAATAACGACTCGGTGCGTGGATTAAGTTAAAGCAAAACAATAAAGCGAATGACGTTATATGATTCCATATCTGAAAATCACTCAAGGCATCAGCTGACAATGACTTAAAACTTCTGTAGCTGTTTCTTTCCCTTGCAATGAATATTATAGCTAATAAATGTATTTCACCGAAACGTGCACAGTGTAACTATCGAATGCCGACGTTTCATCAACAGATTCCATAAGATAATATTTGCATTGCAAGAAAAAGATCTCCCGCGATGTCAAGACACGTTAATATTGAATTTGGTCGTTTTTAAGGTTTTGGCGGACAACCTCATGGAAAGAATAATCGATGACATGAAGAACATATGCATCTGAATTAATTTGTGGAGACACAGAGGCGATCATGCAGCAGAGTGGACTTTCTTCAATTTCTGCTTGACATGTCAAATGAAAGATCTGTTCGAGTTTTTGTTCCCGAATGCGTAACCTGTTTCAGTCATTAAGGTGTTGGATGTGTCATTAGATTATAAGATTATCTTCTCATCATACTTCAAGGATATGACATATTTTAGATGAAAGGTGATGTCATTTCCGCATGAATAAACAATAGATGTCATTTAGTTCCAATTATGTTAGACAAGCTACATCGCACTAGGAACTGCGAAAGATGGGCGTGGTATGATCACTGTTTCATAGTGATTTACAGGAGCGTAGGAACGGTTTTCAGAATGTGTGGGAGGGGGCTAATTTATGAACAGTATTGAAAATCAAAATGAAATTGTAGTTATGGTAAGGTAGATATGCTTTCAACTTGTAAAAGGTGTGGGGGGGGGGATGGTGGTGTCAAGCCCCCACCGTTCCTACTCCCCTGATTTATGAGCACATTGCGAACGTTATAGTTAATTTCGCTTCTAGAAAAGGCCCCGCCGTTAATATCTAGATATAAAACTTTAACCTCTTATTCTAACCTCTAATCACAATCATTTTTCAAAGCTACGATAACATATATTTACTGGTCTAGCCACGAATGATTCCCCAAGATGAGATCGGGATTAAATCAGCTGCAAGTCTTACATCGGCTTTATACAATTCGTAAACACTTTTAAATTCACAGACTGAAATATGTTGACGTTTTGGTGCTGCCTCGTGAAGAGGTCTAGCACACATGGTGGATGTTTTGTAATATCCGCCACACACGATGATATTCGGGAACCGAAGTATATGATTAACAGGTTAGGTAAATTCTATAGACTTGACTGGAAAAAGAGGGTCAATGGAAAGTGTACATTCAACAATTGGATTTGAGTAACTCTTTACACGCAAGGTCCAAATGATACCCATATAAAAATACATAATCACCAAATAACCAATTCTGGCGTGTTTAATTCATTTAACGATCATCGGACATTGATTTATACTTCTTCAATTTATACTACAATTCTGGTGAGAAACCTCAATATATGACTACGTATGTTTATGTTCCATATTCAAACATGACAAAGTCAAAGCGAACGAGTGGTGTTAGTGGAGATGCCAAGTGAAGGTGGAAGCATTCTGGCCCACGTTATGACTTGATATGAAAATAATGGAAATAGCCATTAAACAAAGTATGTCACTTGATGTATGAATCCAAAGTTCTTGGTATACATCAGAAGGGCTGCAAGTGTGTAGCATTGCTGCTTCATAAGCAACACCGAATGCGGTCCCCTCAAATGATTCGTCATGCAAGGCTTTAAACCGAACAACACTATTATCATTAAAGACTGCTCAAGCTCATGACAAGAGATGATACCAGTCTGAGCGAGAGAATGGCCAGATTATAGCTATTCTATCCTCAGTTCCAAACTTTCGAAAACATAATTCTGTCGCAGTTGTGTTATCAGACATTTTTTGGAATATTTTAATGACACTAATAAGATAATATCTTACGATGTAATTTAAGAAGGGGTACTTTTCTTTAAGTATTAGATTTTCTTATAATGCAATACAAATTATCTGTTTGAAACCACTGTGTGAGAATTGTGACTTCGGCTTGCAGAATTTCAGTAAAACATGGATTGTTTACGTGTTCAAGAAATGACCCATAGATAAGATGAACCTGTTCAATATCTTAATTCCAATTATGTCCTATCCAGTTGATATTCAAAACCTAGCTACCCCGCATGAAAAGTGTCAAATAGCATACCCTTTATATAAAGCATTATCATATTTTATGTCCGGGGTAGAATAGGTCTTCAGCAAACCCATGTTTGCCACAAAAGGCAAGTATGCTTGTCGTAAGAGGCGACTAACGGGATGACACATGTCATCGGTTCCCAACTGCGCAGATCGATGCTCATGCTGTTGATCACTGGATTGTCTGGTCCAGACTCGATTATTTACAGACCGCCGCCATATAGCTGGAATATTGCTGAGAGCGGCGTAAAACTAAACTCACTCACTCACTCATATTTTATGTTTTTATTTCAATCCTGGTATAACTGTAATGACATTATGAATAAGCATTTAGTCAATCAACATTTGACTTCGCTGAGGAACACGTCAATGTCTTTTCCAATACACCATAAAAAATCGTTGTAATGATGGGTCCAACCAGTGAATTGAATTCCTGTCTAACAGATTAATCACCATCCCTGGTATATTCAAGAAAGGACCTTTCTTACTTCACAGGAAGTATTTGAGACACGTGATCATTATATCTTGTGGAAATACTTTTAAAAAAATCAAAGGATTGGTTTAGCTTAAATTTTGGTGAAAGCATGTATTATTTAAAGTTTACCGAGAATACAATATGTGAAACAATATATGGTCACATATAACGTGTATTTGAAATTTTGAAATAGGGTATTCAGACAAGGAGTTGGCATCCCGGTGAGTGTTAGTTGTTCTATCTTCCTTACTGATTAGTTGTATATATCGGATTACACAATCATAACTCTGAAATGTTGCCATGTCTAAGGTACGCATCAGGAATATCGATGATCTGATATCGTTCGATAAAGGTGAAATACAGATTTTCCCACTTAAACTTGAAATAACTGAAGACCTGTGAAACAGTGTTTGCAATACTTCAATTGCCAGTTGGCCATCAGGGCCTGCTGTTGCCTGAAGGATTTAAGATCTCCAGGCCCTGAATGAAATCTGCAGCCCATTTTGTTAAAGTCAAACCAATAAAAACAAATAGACTACAGTGTACACAGTTTCACACCGTTTCTACACAATCAATTAGCGAAGCATATGGCGCAGAGAGACGTTTTCATTTGTTAAAGACTGGTGCTGACTTTATTATGCGCTTTATTTCAGCGCTGAAATACCAGTAAGTGAAACTGTAAGCTATCGTAACATGATGGATCATGGATGATTCCCAAACGTTAATAAAGGAAAAAAGGAAAAGATTCCAGTTGAAAAAAGACAGATTATTTACTGAAGACCACAAGGGCCTGGAAACATTTGAAACTGCCAGCCCGATACAATAACAACCGGCGCTGGGCCTCCGGGCCCACGATTATTTCGGACGCTGCTGTGAAAACGCCTCAGCTGTTGCATATACATTTACTTCTATGCACAAAGATTGAGAGAAAAAACTAATTATTCTTAAGCTGTGAGTCCAACAAATAATTCTAAAATCGTCATGTGTGTCTTGCTCAGAAATTGTTTGAAAATGTTTACAGCAGGTAGGCCCCAGTAATACCTTGAAACTTTTTATGCCAGACATTTGGAGGACATCCGAAAATTTGCACGTCAGTAATTACATAACTGTAAGGATGCCAGATGTTCCCTATTTTCACGTTGGTTGACTTCGTCTCCATGTTGATTCAGATGTGTACTTGTTTGCGGCATGTGCTTCTTGTGGGGCAGGACAGGCTAACCTTTTAGCAAAGGCATGCTGCCGTCACCATTACCGATGTCTTATGATTGTGGAAAGAATTATGTGGCTTTTGTTTACGACGTCTATCAGAGAATGGTTGCTCATGTCATCCAAGAATAGACCCAGGCTTAAGTAAAATGAGACCACAGATAGTAGATTTGCAGAGACGAACATTGATCACTCATCTGGGTTGTAAACAACCCCACGGCCTGTCAACAAACTGCAGTTAATGTAGCTTGAGGTTTATCTTCGATTATACATCTTTTATTTAAATCCATAAATTTAATCCTGTTAAATCGGGCGTGTTTTCAACTTTGTCGAAGATAGAAGAAAAAAAAGAGCAGGTCTTCCATTCAAAACTGTTTATTGCACCTTCACGATATTTTGCGCACTAACCGAGGCTTTTACTCGCAAAATGACTTGCATCAATCAAATACTGTACAGTGTCGGAACTTATAGTCTTAAGGACGTGGTACGATCGGATGTAAAGATCAAAGCTAAAGAAATATAGCGAATAATTTAAGTTAATGTGTTTTACTCCATATGAGCACGCGTGTTTCTTAATCTACTACATGATATAGTTTTTCCAGTCATAAATGATTAAGAATACCAGGTATGAATGTGATACTAAAATTGCTAACCTTGCGAGGATTCTACCCAGCGGGCACACAACGTTGAATCAACGTTGAATCAACGTTGAATTTTGGTTGTTTGGTTGATCAACCTTTCATAAACGTTGATTCAACGTTTATCATGCGACCAAAGTAAGTTAGTCGAGATTCGTTTAGTTGTCAACGTTGTTTCAACGTAAGGAACCAACAAAATGTCAACTAATTGTTTCCTTGGCAAATTTGATACATATTCATATTGGTAATAGGTATCCAACTTAGCAACTATCATTTCGGAACATTATTTTCATAAAAGATCAAGATCGAGCTAGTGACAGATATAATCTTATATATTGTTTGATTGTACATCGATCAACGGACGGAAATATTACGTAAATCGCAGTGATTTTAGGTGTAAAGTCATCAGTTATCCAAATTGCATTACATTTGATATTTTCCCACAAAACTGTGAAAATTGTATAATTCCCGACAATTTGCTTTCAAACAAATGCCAGATGTTGACCGTTTGATCGCCTCGTTTGGCCATATCCGGACATGCGCACAATTATCGCGCGCGCAAAGGCAGCTGATCGTTGTCAGTTCACTTTGGCGAAGTTCAACGCAATATCGTTCTATTTTCACCATCTTCACGGCATGCTGGTGTTTATTTGGTAAGTATGTCCTTCATGTATAATGAAAACGTAGGAATGTTGTTTAAATCTAGCAGGTCAAAGTAGCAAGAAAGTCCGAATTAGGGCTCATGTTTTATCTCACAAGGTTACCGGTATGTCACAGTACATGTTTCTCCATAAAAATCAACATCACCTCAAAGCCATATACATTATGAACGGTCCCTAAGGGCAGCTATACAAAATCGGATAGGATTAATCAACATTCTATAATGCATCACATTATTATGAACATTTGTTCGTTTGGGGGTTGGGGGGTGGGGTGGAGAATGGCGTAAGGAAATGCAACGAAAATTTTCACATCAAAATGTCTTGTGAAAGTCTTTGTTAAGGTTGAAATTGTAGATAATTTATTTGAACTTTGTATTTATTTACAAAAAGTGTAACGTCACTAATGATCCTTTGATGGGACAATTAACAAAACTGCACCCACAGACTTTCATTCTTACACTTGTTTGGAAGGGATGTGATGATTCATGTTTCTTAAAGGTTAAAATGTTACATACAAAAGAAGAAATTTAGTAAGGAACATTTAATTCTGAAATAAAATATAATTTTAATGGAATTTGCAGAAATCTCATCTTCGAAGACTGGGAGGCAGCAATTCTGTGGATCACATAAAAGGAGCAATGCTAAGGTAACAAGTTTTTAACATTTCACTTGTTTCCAGTATATCCACCGTAAAGTTCAAGAGAACGATGATAATGCTCTTTCATTACCACTTGTTTTGAATATTTGTGATAATGTTTGTTCTTTTTTGGTGATAATAGTTGGTCTTTATCTTCATTTATATATTAAGGTTGATCATTTAAGAGAAAAATTTGACAATGATTTCTCCCGGAGATGTTTAGTTTAATGAGCACTCCCTTGCTTTGCGCCATATTGTTTTTCGCCGTAAACAGCTGGATGCGAGATAGCACGCGAGAGGACAGAGTCATACATTTATAGAGATACATAGATGTTTATTGCTGGGAGACACACTCTTCGGATATTTGGTCAGCTGTAGAATTTGAATATGATGTTTTTTATCATTGTCAAAGGGTAGGTTTTTCATTATTTGCAATCTAATATGTGTGCAGTGAAACATATTGAGTTTTGGAAGAGTCCATTATTTAAGGTACAGGTATTGTTAGATATCAGCATTTTATGTAAATGTTCCCTTGTTAAAATCATCTATCGAGTATATTAGAGAGAAGGTGTATATTTGTAGTGTTTTAAATCAGAGTTATTTTCAGTGTGTGACCTACATTTCAATATGTTTTGGCAACCTGTCACCCCTTTGGTCAAATAGAGTAGGACTTCCATTTCTTGGAATTGAGAGTCAGAGATGCACTGTTTCCAAGAATTTGCGTGTGCCAGCGATGTTTGTTTACGAGTACATTTAAGTCTGTTTGAGTGTAGATTGGAGTTGTAAGAGATGTTATTCAATGTCTTATTATTCAGGGTATGATAGATTATTTCTGGCAGTGTAGAGTTTAATCTCATTATTTTATTGTTCATGATTCAGAGAAGCGTAGTTATGACTGACTGACTGACTGAGTTTGGTTTTACGCCGCTTTTAGCAATATTCCAGCAACATCACGGCGGGGGACACCAGAAATGGGCTTCACACATTGTACCCATGTGGGGATTCGAACCCGGGTCTTCGGCGTGACGAGCCAACGCTTTAACCACTAGGCTACCCCACCGCCCCCCGTAGTTATGACGTCGCAGATATTATACGCACACATAATTCATTATATGAGAGATTTTCTAAGCGTTCCTATAAGAGATTAAGTGTAAACATTTATGAATTATAAAGAAGTTATTTAGCTGAGTTTTATGAGTGTACAAATGACAAAGAGAGAGAGAGTAGATAATAGAGAATACATTTTACTTATGAGAGCTCATTATTGTTTTCAGAAATCCATGATCCATACTTCCTTGTGTTTGGGAACAAATGGTGTTTGGAGACCTCCCACAATAGACTTGTTCTTTGACCTGTGAACCACCACCCATTTTGTTTTCTTATCATTTAATGTAAAATGGCTTTTGTTACAATTTATGACTCCTGGTAGCAAAATTGCTACATCAGTACAACTCCTATTAATTTGAAATAATCATTTCCGAGAATCTCTAAAGAAAACTAAATCTGACAGAATAACAACAATCTTCCATTGTTTTGCAGGACAATGTCAAACAATTTGATGTCAAGAATGAATGTTGATCGGCAAAACGGCAAGTTTTCTTTTAAGAATACAAGGTTGTATTCAATCATCTCTGGTAAGTTAATTACCAAGTGCAGCATTTTCATCATGACCATAGCAAATAATATATCACAGTAAAGCATCGTCTAATTCATCCGAATTCATAGTCTAATTGAATAATCAACTTGCAATTGAGGATTTTCTTTGAAAATGTTTAAGAAAACTTCCATTCCTTTGGTTGAAAATATAAATTGTTTACACTTTTCGTCATATTTTGTATTGATGTTGTTCATATGTTCACATGCCAAGTTACAGCAGTGAAATGAACCTTTAAAATGATTGATTAAACAAATACTTGAATCATTTAAGACAATATATCTTCCATATAACTTATTCATGTATTTAAATATAAAATTTCAGAATGTGTCCTATCTCATGGGAATGAGATAGGAATGCATCCGAAGCAGATTTCAAGAAAGAGTTAGGAACGTTTCTGAAGTATCCACCTGACTGCCAGGCAGGGAGTGGCAGAAAGAAGAGGAGCTGATAATTGTGTTTTTGGAGTTGTAATTGTGTTTTAAAAAAATGTAAACTGTGGTGTTGAAATTGGTGGCGTAAATGTCAGGTTAATGTTATGCAGATGATATTGTGTTGTTAGCACAACAGAGATCACCTACAGATGTCATGTGTGATGATTTACATTATGCATTAGACCACGTTTCTCTGTGCGCGTGTGTGTTCATAAAGATTTCATGAAAAGTGACTTGTTTTATGTGCTGTCTTCAGGTGTTCCTGGTCATCTTGGATCCCTTTCATGGTGAAAGTAATTGCATTGTGTTTATTCAGGGGTTTGTCTAATAACTGAAATTCAGACAAAATGTCTTCTCGGGACAATTTCCACCTTTTCAAGGTAACAATACAACAGTAAATAGTTTGTCTTAATTTGGAATACTCTTTTCTTCTTACTGGAATTATACGTCCAACTGACAAAAAACTTAAATGAACATTATATTGAATGTGGAATTTTAACCAAGTATTTTATCAGGTAAATATTTTTACTACAATTTTCTGTTTGAACACTGTTTATTGCAGGTAGCTTTTTGGGTATTTTAGCTGGATGCAGGAGTTTGGTGCTACTTTAGTGTAGTTTAAAGATGAAGTGCGAGTCTATTTACAGGAAAGCGTAATACCTCCCAGACACAACCACGGAACAACCCATTTTCAACGTTAATAATATGTCAAACTTCAACGTTGATTCCACGTCGGATATCTACGTCAAAAAAACTTTCATATACAACCACAGAACAACCAATTTTCAACGTTAATAATATGTCACACTTCAACGTTGATTCCACGTCAGATATCTACGTCTAAAAAACTTTCATATACAACCTTTTTTCAACGTTGATAATCGGTCAAACTTCAACGTTGATTCCACGTCGGATATCTACGTCTAAAAAACTTTCATATACAACCTATTTTCAATCTAGTTTCAACGTTGAGGATCAACCTATTCTCAACGTTGAAACAACGTTGATGTGCCTGCTGGGTAGATACATTGGCAAACCCGCTCCTCCAAACCCCACCCGACAAAAAAGAATGCCCTGTTGAGTCGCTGCAAGATTATCTGGAATATCTGCAACTAAAAAACGCTTTTGTGGTGTTAGGTATTCTGGAGCCTTCATGATGTAATAATATACTCAGCAGCAAATAAAACGTCAGTACGAATTCGAAATTAGATAGATATTTGTGTACAATATCTTGACACATCAATGAATAACAATTTCAAGACATTACGTGAACGTTTGCAGTCCATTCAGACCCTTCACTTCAGTATCTAGTGTGACCACCACGAGCGGCAATAACTGCAGCACAGCTTCTTTGTATGGAGTGCACCAATCGATTGATGAAGGCCACTGACATCTTGAACCACACTCTGAGGAGCAATAAATCGGCTGCGTTCGGCCTTGGTATGACATTATTCAGTCTCCTCTGAATTTCAACCGAAAGGTGTTCAATTGTGTTTAAATCAGGACTAAGGGCTGGCCACTGCATAATGTTTACACTGTTCTGCTGTAGGAAGTCCAGTGTAGCTCTGGCAGTATGGGCCCGGGTGTTACCATGCTGGAAAATGTTGTTCCTTTGACGTGCGAAATGTGGTATGACGTGGGGTTTGAGAGCTTGGTCGATGTAGCGCACCGCTGTGATGCCGCCTCCCCTCCCTGGACCAAGGTTTTGGAACAGTACAGGACCCACTCTCTGGTTCAGGCGTATTCCACCCCATACCATATGTGATGCTTGCACCTCCCCATGAGTCTCTTTCCATAACACAGTGGTCTGAATAACGCTGGCCACGTCGTCGCCATATTCTTGTTCTGCCATCTGCAATTGATACGCAGTGCCGACTCTCTTCTGTGAACAGAACAGTTCTCCATTGCCTGTATCGCCAGATTTTGTGTTGTAGGGCAAACTGTGGACGTTCACGCCAATGACGGTTGAGGATAGGTCCACGGTAAGGTCTACGGCAATGGAGGTTCAGACGTCGGCGTACTGTATCAGTACTGATTGGTCTTCCGTGTGTTCCCACTGTCTGGCGTGCTGTTTCGGATGCCTGCATGCAGGGATTCTGTACATGCTGTCGCACAACATGGCGTCTTGTGGTCACCCTTGGTCTGCCAGTACAGGGGCGATCGTTTGTGATGTTGGTGGCCCGGAAACGGTACTGCAGCCTGTAGATGGTCCGAACGTTGACCTTGAAGTGATTGGCAACGGCTTGTGCAGTGTGGCCAGCTTCAAGTCTACCTAGCGCCTGGTTCTCCCGAGCTGTCGTGAGTAGCGGCATCCTGCTGACGTTGTAATGTGAATGTTTCAACCAGGTTTGGGGTGCATTTTATAGGGCTGGTCCTTGTGAACAGCACGTGCAGCATGAGTTGCATGAAAAACATGGAGAACACTGCACCATCTCCGAGATCAGGTTGCGTTTTTGAGACCATTTCCTGGGTTCCATCCTGAGTTTAAGAAGGACGGTCTTCGCCCAGGTAAAGTTGGAGATGTTGTCAAAAATATACAATCAAAACATTAAATGAGTTTACAGTTATCCGTTTCTGCGAAGGAAAATTCCAAACTGACGTTTCTTTGGCTGCTTAGTATATGTGACTGACCAAGTTTCTGTATCCGTAACTGGCACCAGCAAAATCAAGAATAACAGAGTCCACTGTCGTCAGTGGCATGTTCCCTCTCGGGGCGGCACAAAGTGCTCACGTCACTAAACCAGGCAATATGTACACTACACCTGATATCTCGTCGTGCCATAAGCCATGTTTCCTTATGGAAATTACCTGGATGTGGTCTAAAATATGCCGGACTTCCAAACATTGGCTGGTGAAACAAGCTGGTGATGTACAGTATCTATTTGCAGTGTAGGTTATTCCAATAATTGTTTGCATTAGTTGTTCTTAACAAGCATGCCGACTTTAGTTTGAAAATGTTTTTACGTAGTAAACAGTTAAATACTTAAATTTCGTAAACGTAAACTCGTTAATCGGTACTGTCAACTGAATAAAAATTGAAGAAACTCGGTCGCCTCTGCCCGCCATGAGTCATGATATAATTATATTTGGAATACTGGAACAAGTTTGAGACATGGTGGACATATGGCAATTTTAGCATCGGGAATGACAACAATACTTGAGTGTACCTGGAGACTCACTGGCTTAATACGGAGGGTTGTGCGTGTCACCAGTGTTCATTGAGATTTACAGTTTAAAGATTGCATTGTCAGTATATAAGCACAAGGAAAGTTTCGGACAGGAATGGTCATCTATACCCGTTCATACGACATTCTTGATACATAAGTGTTTGTGGAACCTATTTTAACTCAATCACAGTCCTGTCAACACTATGTTTGTTCACGCAATTAAAACCTGAACAGTGTCGTCATTACCTGTGGTTCTGCTTGTCAAGAGCCAGATGTCATAAATTTACATTCTGAATTTCAGGCAGGTTGCCAGGAGTATCGTTTTAGACATTTATGCTAGAAAAAAAACAGAGCAGCTTCATATTTGTTCAGGTGTACATTCCCTTATCCAGTTGCGAGTCACAACAGGAAAACGCTTATGGTCGCCTGTCCAGTCACATTTGCGTTGTCAATGGCAATGCGTCTAATGGTTAGGTTGTAGGAATATATTAGAGATGACTTTGTATTATTGTTAGAGATTATTCCGGCGGCGGTAATTATCTTTTCTATTTCTCGTTACCGTTACATTTCGTATTGATTAGTGCATATTGTTCATCATTACCAACACGTGAGCAGATGTCGGTTCACGCAAGAGTCAGGATGTATCAGTACATCTGGACATCGGCCAAAAGTGCCAAGTTAATAATTATAGTGAATGTTTCATTTCTTAAACATGGAAACGTATCATTTGTTTTCAAACACAGTAATATTGTTGATACTGTGAATAGTCATTTGAAGGTTTAGTATCCTAGGTTGTAGGACCTTATCGACAGAGAACAATATTTGTGTATCACGACGAGTTATGTACAGGTTAAACTGTCAGACATTATGAAGTGCTCATGATGACATGAATTATTGTCAAATATGACAACAATCCACACCATGATGGTAAATATTGCGACATTATATTATGAGTAGTATTCCAATAGATAAAGCACAAGCATATTCTCAGATAAGTGACTGAATTGGGTTTCACAGGTTTTCGGCAATGTTCCAATAAAGTCACAGCAGGTTTCATGCCTGGTACCCATATGGAGAATAGAAACCAGCCATTCGGTGTGATGAACAGACCATGGCGTAACATCAACCATACCATAGAGCATAAACACAGTATCAAATATCGTACAGTTTAACGCAATGTCACATATAACTGTTATATATACATTTTCGATAAATGTATTGTCTGGCTCTATGTATCTAGTGCCCGTGAAGACGTCATTGATGGTTGATGGCATGTATTTTGTGTCTTCATGCAAATAAAAGTCCTGTACCAATATTTTAATACAATTCTTCTGATAACTCATTTAATTCCAGTCATATTCTGCAAGCCATGTGTCATCTACGAGAGATATAATTACTTAAGATCAGTGGTTCACAGAAATGATAGCTGAAGAACAGCAGGAGCAGGTTATCGTCGTCTACTTCTGATTCCATTTCAATGTCTGAACGCTTCGTCTCTGCGCCGCTTCCATTATCCTTACCGTTTTATGCAAGAAATATCTAAGCCGACATTTAGAGATTTATTCATGGTCACCCATTTTACGCTTGTGAGCATTCCCCAAGCCAAGTTGGAGGCTATGTGATGAATCAAGACAAATGGGGTCCAACCAATATATATAGCTGTTCACGAATTCAGTAGGTTAGGTCTATTGGTATTGTTGAATATGTGGTTTGTGTGTATGTATGTGTTAGAGTAACTGCTAGTCTCTGAAATGAACATATTTTACTGAAAAAATAGTTTTTAGATTAAAATAGAATACAATACAATAAAAAGGAGTCCAGAGACTTTCTTCATTTTCAGAAACTGGCAATCTTGACTTGCCACACATTCTAGACTTGCATTTGCTGCATTGGGTATATTTGTGTCAGGGGCCGTATGACAGACTACGTGTGTGTGTGTGTGTGTGTGTGTGTGTGTGCGTGCGTGCGTGCGTGCGTGCGTGCACGTTTATTTATCTTAAGATTTAGATTTTGTGTATGTACTTCTGTGTGTGGTTGTGCATGTGTTTGTTTGTGTTGCTGTGCATCTTGGAAGTTCTCCACATACTGCCAGGTCCGGGTTAGAATTGGTCTTAAGGAACTCATGCTTGTCGTAAGAGGCGACTAACGGGATCGGGTGATCTTACTCACTGACTTGGTTGACATATGTCATCGTATCCCAAATGCGTAGATTGATGTTCATGCTGTTGGTCACTGAATTGTCTAGTACAGACTCGATTATAAACAGACCGCCGCCATATGGCTGGAATATTGATGAGAGCGGCGTTAAACAACCAACCAACCAACCAACCTCCACCTGCTGCCGAGCGTCAGTCGGGTACCATCATCTAACGTCTCTTGGTATGATGTTGGACATGTACTCTATCCACTATTGTCATTTGAAATGGAATCACGAAATACTACGGATATCCTTTAAGTAAGGCAACTTGACAGAAACAAACACGTCCAGACACTGAAATGGAATCAAAAGTGAACAGAAGCCATTCCAGCATTAGGGAAATAATATAAACGCACACACGTCGCATTAGGTGGGTAACCGTTAAGCTATTTACTTCAGCTTCTCAAAGTCAATAGTATTCCATCTGTATGAAAGCTACTTGTTGTATTGTAACGTTTCAGTCATATATTGCAAGACATTTTCAGAAAACAGATTCATTTGGGCATTGGAAATTGAAATTTGGGAGTTGATGAAATCAATACTTGCTCCTCACAAGAGATCCAAAGTACTCAGCAAATGAGTTTTCAGCAAGGTCGGACAAACACAACAGATGCTGTAATCTCCAAAACATTCTCCCGCAATCTCAATCAGTTAAGATAAGTGGCTTCACGAGGTCCTATTTCCGAAGAGTAATTATAACACCCTCTCCACAATCATTACTTTGTTGATAGTTCGTAACACAACACCACTCTTTGGTCTTCCCAAGGGCAAACTGAACTCTAACTTTAATCTGAGCTTCTCATTTTCCTTCGCACGCCTTCACAAAGTAGCTTTCAAATTTAGTATCACCAATAGTAATGTTCAATACAGTATGATACATCTTTAACGAGAAACACTGTGGTTGTGTCATCTTTAAACCAACGATCCGTTCGAGCTATAAGCGGGAACTTCCCTTCCTAGTCGGCAGCCTTGAATCGAATCAACGATGCAGATAATATGCCAAGAATTACGATCAGAGTTAATAAGTGTGCACCAAAGACATGAAATATTAGGAACCACACATATGACAATTCCCCTAGGATAATCAATGAGGAATGTCTTTCTTCAATAGAATGAACTCAATTAACAGATATAATGTGCACAAAGATCTTGAAATTTTTAGGCTTTTATTTTAGTCTTTATAAGCGTCTGAAATCGGTCTATCTCTGACCACATTGTGTGACCAAGAGTGTCAGTATTCAGAGGTTATCGTATTGGAATATATGCTCATGCCTAAGTAGGGATATTATGCACGTTCTACTTCCCCTTGTGCATTTATAAAGAAAATCGACGACGTTCCGTATACATTAAAATATATAAATCCAGTAGGGAAGTTGATGTGAAGCTGTTATCCAGGGATCTTTGCTTGTTGTACTTGTCAACTAAAATGGATCAGGTTGTCAGGCGCAGTGACTTCCTCGACGACTTTCAGACACCAGTCTGACACTGACTGTTGAGAGGTTGCCGTGACAAAGCTTGAATATGACTGTGGTGATAATCATTCATTTAATAACAGACTTCAGTATGTGTTCATCTGCTCCTATGGAGATATGGATCGATAAGGTAATTTAGTAGTTACAGATTTGGCTAGTCCCCCCAAAGACCCAGGTTGGTTCCCCTAAAGTGTACAATGTGTGAAACCCATTATCTGGTGTCCCAGGCTTACATTTCTGCAATGTTCTAAAAGTGGTGCAAAAGCATATTCATTAACTCACTGTGGAGGTATTTCATTCAAACGACGTGTACACTGTCTGATCCCCCAAGTCGCCACCCATGCTCCACTTCAAAGATTCTCATGAATTAAATACGCAACAATCCCACGATTGTACAGCTTCTTCAATCCGTGAATAATCATACTAAATCAATTGCATCGTTCAGGCATTATTTTTTTTTAAAATTCACCGCTCATTTTATTTTCAGCCAACCATGTTTCTTCATGACATCCTAAACGATGCATATACTTGCTCAGCAAGCAGCACTGGGTAAAACGACTTTAGTCCAGTGCAGTGTCATGATACCTCGACTGTTCTATACAATATAGTGTGCGTTGGGTTACAAATTGTTATGACACATGAACCCGGGTAAGGTGCTGACGTCAACAAAGATCGGAAGTCAGATCCCAAGAACAAACGATCACAGGTTTTGAGCATGCCCGAGAGACACATCTCTGCATAGAAAATTGTGGCCTCTCTGGCGACTGGACTTGCTAAAAAAGGCCACACAGAAGACATGGTCATTCGATAGACATCTCTTTGATACAGGTATGAGGGCTGTATATTGGATATTGATTGCAGTGCTTTGCTGCCCTCTTTTCATCATATTAGCGTATATTAAACGCGGGTTATATTTTATCACCTCAAATTTTCGCCAGGCAGATTTGTACATCTGAGTTTAGAAATATTAACGTTTTAGTGATAACGAAATGGATTCTTGAACCAGAGAGAAATTCTATCTCGTAAGAAAACTGTCCACAACAGAATAATAGAATGCTGAGATTGTGTTTAATGCGGCGGTTTCAGACACATTATATCAAGACGTTATGATCGTAAAACTGCTGATTGCATTGCTTTCATAACGATACAACTGATGTAGGTGTTGATTTACAAATAAAGGCTCGCTGTTCCCGTCTCATTCCTGTTCCCGTCTTTTGTTTCAGCGAGCAAGTGAGTGAGAGAGTTTAGATTGACGGCGCTGTTAGCAATCTTCCAGCAATATAGCGGCGAGGGAGACCAGAATTGGGCTTCACACATTGTACCCATGTGGGGAATCGAACCCGGATCTTCGGCGTGATGAGTGAGTGAGTTCAGTTTTAATCATATGCCAGCTATATCACGGCGGGGGACACCAGAAATGGGCTTCACACATTGTACCCATGTGGGGAATCGAACCCGGGTCTTTAACGCTTTAACCAGTAGGCTACCCAACCGCCCCTCGGCGTGATGAGCCAACGCCTTAACCTCTACCCCACCGCCCCCTTTTGTTTCTGCAGCTGTTTCGGGTGAATATATAATATTCCAACCTACAGCGACGAATGGGCTTGAAATAACATACCGCTATGGGGATTCGAACCCGGTCCCCGTCACGTTAAGCCATAGCATAGTTTCCTTTAAAGTCTTTCGGAAACATCCACTACTACAGTTACAGGGTACTACTTTTGCCACAAATCGTGCGCCACTTCGACTTATCGATTTCTTCGCGAACGTAGCTTTAGCCTTAAGGGTGGGAGAAATTTAGCATCCCAATCTAACTTTCACAATTTGTGGATTAGCAAGAACAAAATAGTGTAATAACAACACCCTGAGTCACGAATTTCCAAGCTGATTCGTTTTCACGAAAACGTTGCCCCGAAGGCGAGCTAACGAAACCTGCATTCAGCGAAACGTGTGTGTGAATAAAAGTGTTTCGGGGCCTTTCCACAATAGTCTAACTTCGGCATGGCTGGAGACACAAGTGATGAGCTTCCCAACATGGTATCCGTGTGGGGATTGGATCCCAGGCGTGACGAGAGGAAACTTTAACCACAAGGCATTCTCACAGATTAATACAATCGTAGAACCGAGACACAACTCAGTGGGGTTAGTTGGTTTTTCGTTTGTTGTCGAACGCTACGCTCAACAGTATTCTGGCTATCCACTTAATGAAGGAAGATTTGAACACGACGGTAGCGTCGCTGTACCAATACATGCACCGCAACGTTTTATATACTCTTCAAAAAAAAGAAACTTGACATGCTGTTTCGGAGTTTATTCACTGAGTGCATATAACAGATTCAAACATGACATCATTGCTCAGTTACAGTAAAATCAGCACTTTACAGATTTCCAAATTTCCAAAACATGATTATCCAGAAAATGTTTGGAAAAAACAAAGAGGGCTATTAAAAATGTCAGTATCTGGTGTAACCACCATGAGCATCAATAACAGCTTGGCAGCGGCGACCTATAGAAGAAAGGAGATGCCGAATGCTGTCTTGAGGAATGTTTTGATACTCTTGCTGAAGTGCTGCGTGCAGTTCTTGTAGTGTCTGAGGTGGCGGATTACGCTCGAGCAAGCGTCGATCAAGAGTATCCATAGATGTCCAATGGGGACTAATCGGGTGATCGAGAGAAGGCCATGGTAACATCTGAACGCTATTTTTGTTGGAGAAGGTCCTGGCAAACACGTGCAACGTGAGGTAGAGCATTGTCATGCTGGAAAGATCCACCGTTGACGTTGATGAAGGAACGACGACGTTGCAAAATTTCACCTCTCTATGGCGAACGCCATTATGATGGAGACCTGCCCACGCCATGGCGCTACTACCAAATCTATCGACCTACTATACACAGTAAAACTCTTATCGGTGTTATCGGTGTGACTTTCGTTCCGACGTCTGTATACACGTGAGCGTCCATCGAGTACGTCTGAGAAGAAACCGAGACTCGTCTGATACCAAAATTGTCCTCCACCCATCTTGCCCGCGGCCATCTCATTCGTTGTCTGCTCCATTGTAGACGTTCAGCCCGGTGACGTTGTGTCAAGACGTTTTGTCGAACTGGTCTTCTGGCAAAATGTCCGGCTTCCCGTTGCGCATTGTCTGGTCGGATATTCGGCGCAGAAGGATTTGGTTGTTGTGGATGTTGCGGTCGAGGTGCGTGAACTAAGATGTCTCAGCCGGATGTAGCGATCCTGGGCGGCAGTGGTAGCGCTAGGTCGACCTGGCCTGGGTCTCATCATTAACGCCCAGTATGTTTGTATCGGGTCCCTAGGTTGGAGATGATCTGTCTGGACACGCTTAAGTACCTAGCCACCTGATGTTGTGTCGTCCCTCCTTGTAAACGGCCGATGGCGTCGTGTCGTTGAGCTTCTGTCAGTCTTGGATTTCTTTGTCGTCTATAGTTGGCTAAAAGCAATGCATGTGGAGCACCGTTGATATGTCTTTTTAAAGCCTACAGTCATATACTTCAGCTCGAGGGTGATACACAATTTCATGATGCACGTGCATCGTGAACGTGCATTTCATGTAGGGTGTTTGTTCAACGTTTCTTTTTTTAAACGTTTTGTCGTCGGCAACCATTCCTCCACATGTTTGGATTTAGCATGGATTGATTTGTCAAATATTTTCCTAAAATTCAAATTGTTCTTTTGTCAAGTTTCATTTTTTGAAGAGTATATATTGTAATTAATTTAGTTTCTGATTTCTTGAAAGTGGTCAGTGTGAGGTCTACATGTGGCCTTACCAATTTGCAAAGGCGAAGAAAGCAATCGGAAACAAGATACGTTTTCTAGCTCAATGTGAGAATGAAAAGTGAAGGGTTTATTCTTATTCCAAGACCTTCCAACGACCTTCATAGAAAGTGCCGGAAATGGTGGGGAAGCTACGTGCCTGGTTTGAAGAACACAGGACATCTGACCACTCGCCGCACTAAGCAACATTAATGAGAGTGACTGAGTTTGGTTTTACGCCGTTTTTAGCTATATTCCAGCAATATCACGGAGGGTGACACCAGAAATGGGCTTCACACATTGTACCCATGTGGGGAATCAAACCCGGGCCTTCGGCGTGATGAGCGAACGCTTTAACCACTAGTCAACCCGACCGCCCCTCATTCATGAGACATGACGGCGGCCTAAAAATTCGAATCTGGACCAAACAATCCAGTGACTGCTATTGTGAACAACCATCCAGACCGTCACCTTGCCTGACCATCCGATCCATTTTGACCTCTTCTAAATCGAAATCTCCATGGGGATTAGGTGAGTGAGTGAGTGAGTGAGTTTAGATGTACGCCACCTCATAATATTCCAGCTATATGGCGGCGATCTGTAAATAATCGAGTCTAGACCAGACAGTTAGTGATCAACAGCATGAGCATCGATCTGCGCAATTGGGAACCGATGATTTGTGTCAACCAAGTCAGCGACCCTGACCACCGATCCCGTTAGTCGGTTCTTCTACGACAAGCATGGGTTACTGAAGACCAATATTCTAACACGGACCTTCACGGGTATGGGGATTAGGTGGCTCCCGGTAATCCCAAACTTGTCCAAATACAATATATGGTTTACCACCATCTAATATTCAACGGGTTTTTGCAGCCGTGAAGATCCGATAGAAACTGGTCTTCAGCAACCCATGCCTGTCGTAAGAGGCGACTAAAGTGATCAGGCTCAATGAATGGTTGACACATGTCATGCGGTATACCAATTGCATGGATTGATGTTCATGCTGTTGATCACTGGATTGTATGGCTCAACCGATCGTCTACAAGCCGTCGTCATATAGCTAGAACATTACTGGGTACACACAAACACACAAAACAAAATCAACGGAGACAAGGAAATAGGAACGAGGAAGTAATATTTCAGTCAAAACCAGCAAAATATTCCTATCACAGTTCAGCAACAAAATATTTTCAAGACATCCGGTACGCCCAGCGAATAATGTATTTGCTCATAGCAAAACCGAGGACCAATTATTTTTTCCATTTTGAGCTGAAACACATACCTAAAACATCCGTGGAAATGACTGATGACAGTGGAAGTAAAAAGGTTTATGCTTTCAGACATATAGTGTTCAAAAGTATGATTCCGCAGGAGTTAATGGAAAAACGTGTTTGTACTTTTGTCAATACAATGGAAGATTCCAAACTGTAACTACCTATATGTGCGATTTTGAAATGTATTGAAAAAATCTTTTGGAGTATGGATATTAATATCAAAGCAATGTACAACATAGTTTCAGGGAGCAAATGGATATATTATATATGTCGCTCGTAATATCGCTGCCTCCCGAATGGAAATATTACTGTACATCACTTAAATGTATTTTTTAGAAAATACATTTGCAAAATTGCATTTTGGGTTGCTGACAAGTTTCAAACTGAAGCAGAATCATAACAGGCTCCGATCCTCGTGACCTACACCCGCACACCCACAGGTACAACCACGTACATTGGTCCACTATTCCAGCTGCTATGTAGACGTCGACGCTTGTAAGCATTTAAGTGGTTGATAACACGAGTGCCTTTCCACGTCTACAGCACAGGTAGGACACTGAAAACAAGCTTTTGACGCAACACAAAAATCGTTAAATTTTCACTGGGCATTCTTGCTTTTCTGAACAAATTTGCTTTAAAACAATAATTGTTCGGCGCATCCTTACATAACTAGAAACCATTTGGCAACGTCTACAGGCAGCTTACTTTCGAAGAAAATGTTGCATTAAAGTGCTGAATGTAATGGTGTGGTCATGGACATTGCACCCTTAACGAAACTGAACAGAATGTGATCTCATCGTTAGAAAAAACATAAAGTTCTCATTCTTCCGACTCCCAGTGTCAGACGGCTGCCTAGGTGGCCATATGGAAAGTCATATCGAACAAATTCAAAAGTGTAATCGTTGATGGAGTCAAACATGCTGACGGTTTTGTTTCAGTTTGATTCCTGAAGACGTCAATACTGACGCTGACGCTGACGCCGACGACTGTGACATTTTAAAATTCAATTCTGATTAGGAATTCTGGAGATGTCAGTGTCAAATATATTCGGCACAAAGTAAGCAAGACTGACTGCCTTGAGTTTGGTTTTACGCCCCTTTAGCAATATTCCAGCAACATCACGGCGGGGACACCAGAAATGGGCTTCACATTACTGTACTTAAGTAAATACTTACGAAAGCCGATTAGCTAAAGCATCAGCAATAAACAATAGCGCGATATAAGGATCAACAACAATACACGAAGAATAGCTAAACCAACACTTGTGACAAGGTTGTATTGAACGTATGTCTAGTGTTATACGTTTGGGCAACCAATGTATGGGCAGTTATACATAGTGAGTGAGTGGAATGAGTTTAGTTTTTACGCCGCTTTTAGCAATATTCCAACAACATCACGTAGGGGACACCAGAAAATGGAGCGCTACACACATTGTACCCATGTGGGGTATCTGAACCAGGGTCTTCGGCAGTGACAGGCCAACTGCTTTTCCAACCATTCGGCTACCCCACCGCCCCAGTAAGCAAGGAACAAACTTCGACATGCACTGTTGTGTTTCCAGTAAACAATACATCACTGGGAATGGAATTCACGGAATTCAACCGTGTGGGGAATGGAACAAGCGAACGCTTTAACTACTACGTCACCCTTAAACTCACGTGACATTCCGTGATTGTAGATCAAGGGAATAGTAAGGTAACTAGTTACGTCGGTTCAAGCAAAAATTTGACTTCATGGTAATCGAGCGAACCCGGGACTTCAGCGCAACAGCCCGTTTCCCCCACAGAAGAATGGCAAAACATGGCTATGTATCCAATATGAAGGTGTTGAAGCAGTTTTTTTCACGCTCTCGTACCTCTGTTTTGGTCAATTCATATTGTTATATCTTTCCTGTATTTTTCACTTAAAACACATAAGTCCGGTAGAATGGTTTTTCTCGGATGTTAACAATATTTCCAGTATGTTGTTTTTCATACACAGTTGGGGAATCATGTACGTAGGAATCAAGCCGGAGTCTTTGACGTTATTGAACGAACACTTTCAGGAATTGGCGACCTCAACGCCCATATAATGGATTTGAGTACCATCCTTACCGTTGACATGTTTGTAGCCTACGTCAAAAAGCACCACCTGGTACTTAAAAATATTTGAGAACAGAGGAACCTGTCTTAAGGCATGCAGGCGAGCTGAACGCATTAGCCACTAGGAGCTATCTTAAACACATTAAAAACACGTCACAAGCAACACACAGAGTGGACCAAGTCAGCAGAAATAAATCCTGTTGCAAAGCATTTTTATTCATTTATGCTGAACAAAGTGAGCATTAGTGAGTGACATTACCAATGCAATGCAAAGGCATGATATGAACACGGGGAATGCAGCAAACCACGGACTCATCAGGGTTGCGTAATGGGTATCCACGGGGTGGGGTGTCACGGCCATCATACTCGCCAGAGTGTGATATAACATCATTGGACCTATGGCATGTTATGTGAATTCTTCATTTACCAGACAATCCTAAGGTAGGTGTGGGGACATCACTTCCAGCCTACGATCCCACATCCTCCGACAATCCCTCACAACAAACGATCACTGGCAAGTATACATAATAATGGTAACGAGTTATAAAGTCCCGTCAATAATTATGACACCGGCAAGCCTGAAGCCGTGAAAGCACAAACACGGTTGCCTGGGAAAATACCACCACCAATCACATCAGATTCAGATTCTTCAGCGTATGTGGCATTGCGAAATCACGGCATATGTTATTGCATATGGTTTTGAAAGACCTGCAAAATTCCAGCCTCACCTTGTAGTCACTTTCCCCTGAAACGGTAATCGGAGGTGGAATGGTCGGCGTGGTAGGCTACTGATAACCAATTATTAGACTCCCCACGCCCTGTAAACTGGCCTGATCACCAGGGGACCTGTTAGAAGCTTCGTACGAGAAGTGCACAAACGCAGCCACCAGGAGGGTTCTATTACGCTTGCTCCGAGCCGCGATTCATCTGATGAGAATTTCTTGAAGCATATCGCCAATGTACTCTTTCGATCAGCACCCACTCGCCGGATTCCAGCTGGCGTGATTTATCATGTTGTTGGTCGTCGGATGGTTTGGCAACACGTTCCAAGGACGATCTGGCAAGGAGGTATGAATCGTAACCACTGCCCGCTGCTCTTCATGGTGTCATTGGCAGTCCTGTGAGGATTTTGTGCGCCTCCAGGTTCTTCGGAAATCTCTCTCAGTGTCACACTGTTCCCTGCTGGCGAGGAACTCCTGAACAACTCTGACGATGACTATTTCACCGTTCCTCGCCCGTTTCCAGTAAGAGCACCTTTGAAGACCATCTTTTCTTGCACCACTCTGGACAAAGGGCTCGGGCGGTGATTTGATTATACCTACAGATCGTCAGCGGAACGTGTTGCCAAACTATCCACGACCAACAACATGAGTAAATCACGCCAGCTGGAATCCGGCGAGTGGGTGCTGATCGAAATTACATTGGTGATAACTTCAAGAAATTCATCGATGATCGCGAGCCGGAGCGCAGCCAGAACCTCCATCTGCGTTTGGCGCTTCGTACAGAAGCTTCTAACAGGTCCTGGTGATCAGCTGTTTTGGGGCGATGAGTCGGACACTGGTACATCAACACCGCCGACCATTCACTCCTCCGATTACCGTTTCGGGGAAAGTGATCAAGGCAGGCTGGAATTTTACGGGTCTTTCAAAACCATAAGTGCAATAGCATATGCCATTGGTTTTACCAGTACCACATATGCTGAGAGAATCTGAATCGATGTGATTGGTGGTGGCTTCCCCGGGCAACCGTGTTTGTGCTCACGACTTCAGGCTTAAGTTGTCTATAATTATTGACAGGATTTATAATTGTTACTATTATTATGTATACTTGCCAGTGATCGTTTGTTGGGGGTTAATCAGGTGATGTAGAATTATGGGCTAGAAGTGATGTCTACCTACAAGTTGTCCTGGTAAATAGAACACCACCATGTATAACGGCCACCATGGGTCCACGATGTTATATCCTCTGGGTATGATGGCCGTGACACTCCACCCCCGTGGATACCATTGCAACCCTGATGGGTCCGTGGTTGCTGCATTCCGCATGTTCATATCATGTTTTGCATTGCACGAGCTGTCCGCTCGCTAATGCTCACTGTTCGAGGTACAAATAAAATGCTTTACAACAGAGTTTATTTCGTTGACTTTGTCCACTCTGTGTGTTACTTGTGACGATGTTTTTAATGTGTTTCAAGATAGCCTAGTGGCTAATGCGTTTCGCTCGTTATGCCTAAGACGGGTTCTGTTCTCCAACATGGGTACCAGTTGGGAAGCTTTTGACGTAGGCTGAAACATCATCAACGGTATGATGGTGCATAAACTATTTATGGGCGTTGAGGTCGCCCAATTCCCAAGCGTTCGCTCGTAACGTCAAAGACTCCGACGATTCCCATGTGATTCCCCTAATGGCCAGCGGAAACATTGATATATTACTGAAATATTGTTAACATCTGAGAAAACTATACTGACATGTGTTTTTAAAGATGAAAATACAGGAAAGATATAACAATGAATTGACCAAAGCATGAAGGTACGAGCGGTGAAAAAATACTTCAACACCTTCATATTGGATACCTTAGCCATGTTTTGCCGACTGCTGTGGAAACGAACTTATTTGCGCTGAAGTCCGGGTTCGATTACCATGAAGTCAAATTTTTGCTTGAACCGACGTAAATGGTTACTCATTGTCTCTTGGTTCGTCACGGAATGTCCGTGAGTTTTAAGGGTGACGTGAAGTTAAAGCGATTCGCTTGTTCCATTTCCCCACTGCGGTTGAGAATTCAAATTCATTCAGTGATGTATTGATTACTGAAGCTGGCAGTGCGTAATCGAACTGTTCGGAACGTGGGAGAAGTAATGATGATTCGCTTTGTCCTCGTTCGAGTTCGAATCAGATTTCAGCCATTCTATTAATCCCCAACCGTGATATTCTGAAGCGGCGATAAACAAACTTCCCTTTCATCACTCACTGCCAGCACGACGCAACGTATAACATAGACATACGTTATTTCGCAATACCGCTGACTAACTGGAAACCGGCATTATTGTTGATCACTATATCGCTTATTGTTATTGCTGATACTTCAACTAATCGACTTTCATTACTGAGTGCAATAATGAACAATCACCGACAATGTTTCGCTGAAATAATAACAAAGACGTCGCTGAACTCGAGCAGTCAATCTTCTTACTGTTGCCGAACATATTGACTTTGCGGCATCTCAAATTCTAATCGAAAGGTAATTTCGCAGTCGTGGCGTCGTCGGCATTCAGAATCAAGCGAGAAACTGAAAACCGTCGCATGTTTGTTTTCCATCAACCGACCACGCTTGGTGGACTGGGATGCGACGCTGTATGACCGCCTGAACGACAGATGCGTTTTGAAGTCGGAAGAACTTTCGCGATGAGGATCGCATTCTGTTAGGACTTCATGAACTTTCATTACGTTCGGCGCTGGCTGACATTTTCTTCAGTGAAACGCGCCAACCAGGTATAAAATGTTTCTGGTTATGTGGGATGCGCCGAACAGTCCCGAGTTTCGTTCGGAAAGATGCCGGTGTTGCGTGCTCCTGTTAACTTTGGCAGACGATGGAAGAACGCTCATCGATATCAACCGCTTAAATAACACGAGCGATCGACGCCGAATAGTCGGACCAATATAGGTTGTACGGTAGGGCAATTTCTGGCGAACCTGTTATGTTCTGCTCGGTTGAACTTGTCGACGACAAAATGCAATTTTGCCGTGTGATTTTCTAAAATGCATTTTGAAGTGATGTGGGCTCTTCCATAGAAGGCTGGCGATATATATTGTAATCACAACTTCCTGAAACTTATGTTGTACATTTAACATTATTATCGATCACGCATATAGGCAGTTACGGTTTGAGTCTGTTAACATTGACGAAATTCAAACGCGTTTTCCGTTAGCTCCTGCCGAGATCATGCTTTGAACTTTATGTCTGAGCCTTTACTCCGCACGATAAATGCGGTCATTTCACGGATGTTTTGGTATGTGTTCGGCTCAAAGGCTGGAAAAATATTGGTCACTAAGTTTTGCTTATGATAATACGTGTTAAACTGGTATGCCGTATTGAAAATATTTTGTTGCTGGCTATTGATAAGGAAAAGCATTTTGCTGGTTTGACTTCGGTATTGCTGTTCTATTTCATTGTCCGTTCGATTTTGTTTTTTGTCTGTGATATTGCCAATATTCTGGCTTTATATGACGACGGGCATTCGTTTGTCGGCTGAAACCGCCAATCCGGTGGTCGGCGGCATGAACGTCAGTCTGTACGGTGGTATGCCGCTGACGTAATGATCGTATTCACTGGGCCTGTTTTTAACCTCTTGCGACGGGCATGGGTTGCTGAGGCCGGTTTTGCTGGATCTTCGCGGTAGAAGCTTCCAGTATGTTAATGACTGGTTTGAGTTGAAGTTACCGAATCCATGCCCGTGGTCGGCGACAATATTGATTCTTCGTAACCATGCTGAAATTTCCCCGGATCGGTGGTCGAAGATCGCTGACGGTGACAAATCAAATGGGTTCCCGGATCGTATGCACGGTGATCGCTGGCCTGATGCTCGGTCGAACTCCGTTATTTACGGATCGCCGTATGGCTGAATATTATGCCCGAGTTACATCTTTCGCTCAACTCGCTCACCTGTCCCCATGAATTTCGATGAAGGGTCAATGGATAGGATGATTAAGTGATTGTTCGCAATAACGTCGCTGAACGTTTGGTCAGTTCGGTACCGTTGCCGTCATATGCTCATGAATGAAGGGCGGTCGGTGCGTCGATGGTAAGCGTTCGCTCATCGCCGGTTTATTCCCCACGTAGTACGTCGATATTGACCATTTCTGATATAACCACCATTGATATTGAACCGAAGCGACGTCAAACTCATTTCGATAATGTTGGCAGTGCGGCGGTCGTCGAATGTCTGTGTTCTTCGCGCTTGCCATTCCGGCACTATGGTCGTTGGAAGATCTTGGAATGAACAAACCCTTTCGCTTTAAATTCTTCTGACCGAAGCATCTTGTTTCCGTTGTACTATTCGCCTTTAAATTGACAACCCGCATGGCAGACACTCACACTGATTTTCGAAGTGAAACAAAATGACCCGCAGTATGCTCTTCGAAAATGAGCGACGAACTGACTGAACACGGAAAACGAGTCGTCGTGGCGGAAATCAGGCGTATTCGGGGAGATGGTTGCCGACATTTTAAAACGTTTGAGAGACGTTGAACAAACGCCCTTACGTGAATGCGTTCACGGGCGTGAATGCCCTCGGCGAACTTTAAGACATCCACATCGACAGCACCGTGACTGGACGACGAAATCCGAGACTGACGACTCCGGCGATACGTCATCGACTTGGGCTGAGGAGGACGACTTTGGTGGCGTGTTCGAACGAATAAATCTTCGACTTCAGGGACCGATACTGGGAGTGTGATTCAGCATACCGCTGCCGGATATCATACGTCGGCAATCAGTTCTTTCATTTATGACGATCGGCTAGCTGCATCCGACCGGTAATGAGCATTTGAAGGCGTCTTGACACGATCGCCGACTTCGGTATTCTACATGAACGAACGACGGTGACGCGGTAATGGAGGACAATCGTTTCTTCTCGAACGACGCTGATCGGACGCTTCGCGTATTCGAGACGTCGGTGAAATCACTAACACCGATAAGTTTTATTGACGAATAAGTGGAAGTGATGAGATAACCGTGATGAACGGAATATGCATCGCCAGTTGCATGGTACTGCCGACGTCGTCGTTCACTGCGGCGTCGACGATGGATCTTTCCGTGACGATATTCTGCGACGCGCGTGATTGCCGGGACTATGACGAATGGCGTTCGGATGTTACCGTGACGCTTATCGATCGCCCGATTGATCCCCATTGGATAAGGATACTGATCGACTTCCTTTCGGCGTATCCTGCCTCGGTTACTACGAAACTGCGCGCGGCGCTTTCGGCTGATATCAAGCATTCCTCCAGACCGTCTCTTTAATATGAATTAGCCGCTATCAACGACCGATGATAACCGTGATGTTGCGCCGACATTTTAGCCCTGTTGTTCCAGTTTTGGACGGCGGAATCTGTGAACTGTTTACTGTATTTCGGCAATGCGTGTTTGAATCTGTTATAATAAACTCCCGAACTGGCTCGAAGTTTCTTTTGAAATTATATGCGCGATGCGCTATTGAACGACGACGCTACCAAATAAATTCAAATCTTCGCTTCGTGGATGACCCGGAGATACGAGCGGCGTTCGACAACAAACGAAAAACCAACGGGTTAATGATATGGACTACGATTATGTGTCTGTTGATACTTATTTCTCGTCGCACCGGGCTTGTTTATTGATGGAAACCCCAGCTATTCACGCACTGCGCTGATGCGGTTGGGTAATGCGCCTTCGACGTTTTCGATGATCTGGCTGAAGTGGCGACTCGAAGTGTTATTATATTTTCTTCTTGCTTGTCCTGAAGCCGAGTTCTTCATTCTCCGCCCCTTAGTAAGTACGTTCGCGCGGCGAAATCGATGAGTCGGGTGACGCTGTTATTGTGCGAAACCTTGTTTCGAACTGTCTTGCTCAACTGGCGACGGTTGTTAGCGCTGATATTCGAGCTTGATTCGTCTGGCCAGACGAATATTATATTCGCCAGGCGCAACGAAACGAAGGCGATATTGGAAGACGGGCGATACGCCGACGGTGAATGCTGAAAGCGGAATTCTACGGCGTGAACACGATAATGATGAGCCGATCTGATACCCATAGCAACGGCGTATGGTCAAAGGCTGTTTCTTCATCGCCGAGATCGAGGTTCATTCCCCGTGGTACGATATTGACGGAACTACCGCTACTATATTGCTGGTCGCTGACGGCGCTGCGATCAATCTCGCTTCGGCAAACTGACAGACGAGACGAATGGCGAACGGCGACGCTGATCGTACCATCGATTGCGTAGATTATGGCTGTGCAATCGGCAGTTTTGATCATAACGTCTTGATATAATGTTGTCTGAACTTCGCCGTGCTCGGCGTTCTATTCTTCGTTATTGGACATTTTCTTACGGACTCTCTGGTTCGAAGTCGTACGTTATCGCTGAAACGTTAATATTTTCAATTCGAATATTGCAAATCTGTTGAGGAGCTGGTGTTAAATATGACCGCGTTTAATATGCGCTATGATGAAGGGCGACAACTGCTGCAATCGGCTGTCAACGACTTCGCTACTGGTATCGAGCTGACCGTACTACTGTTATTTTAACGAGTCGATCTTCAGAGGGCCACTGTTATGCGGGAATGATGATGCTAGAATCTTTCAAACCAATGATCATTTGGATTTCTTGGGATCTGACTTCCGTCTTTGATGACGTCATTTTACCGGATCGTATATTATTTGTGGTAACGCACATATATTAATAGAACGATGTTGTCTGTTTGCTACTGGACTAAAGATCATTTTCCGGATAACGCTTGCTGACAATGTATCGTTTGGGATGTCGTAACATCGGTTGGCTGGTAAATGAGCGGAACAATTACAAAAGTAATAACACGAACGATACGGTGATTTAATTATGATTGATGCGGATTGAAGAAGCAACGATCGTCGGTTGTTAATTCATGATCTTTGAAATTGAACGAATTGACGACGAAGGATCGAACGATGTCGTTTGAATATTCTACTCGCGATGGTAACTTTGCGCCGCTTTGGGAAACACGGGACTTCGAATAATGGGTTTCGCATTATTGCTGGGAGGACAGCAAATCTTCTGTTGTCGATCGCTCTTTCCATGAGGGCTGAATGTTATGCTGAAGGATCTGTTATTAAATGGTGATTATCGCCACCGGTCGTATTGTCGATCGGTGTCGGACGGATAAGTCGTCGAAGTCACTGACCTACGACGAACTCCTGGATGACGGCTTCATCGACTTCCCTACTGGATTATATGTTTTAATGTTGGCGGAACGTCGTCATTCGCGCGAAATTGAGCGTGCGTAATAGAACGCTATTCAATGCGATAACTTCTGATACTGACGCTCGCTGATGCACGGTCGAAGATGAACCGATATGAACTTTGAAATAAAGCCTAATTCGAGATCTTTATTGCGCATTTATATCTGTTCCGGTGGTTCATTCTATTGAGAAGGAAGGGCATTCACTCATTAATTATCACAGAGTGATGATAAACATATTGATGATTTCCCTAATGACTAAATGATAACGCAGTAATACGATAAATTCTTGACGTATCTGCGTCGTTAATTCGATTCAGGTAAACAGGATTGTTAACATATCGTTCGGACGAATATTTTAACCGGTGTTCGCAAAATAATATTACTATTGAACATTGGTGATATAGAATTGAAAGCTACTGACGTCTGAAAGCTCGAATGAGATGAAATTCGATTTGCTTGAAGACCAAGTGTTGATGACCGTGAACTATCAACAGAAGCAATGATTATTGAAGTCTTCGATAGGCCTCGACAGCGATTGTGCGGAATGTTTTGGATTACGGCATCTGTTTGTCCGTGCTGAAACTCATTTGCTGATTGCGGATCTCTTCGAACAGTAAATCAGCTTTCAATTGTTCCAATGTCATTAATCTTCTTTGCAAATACTATGACTGGTAGATACCAGCTAACGACAACTTTCATACAGATGAATACTATTGACTTTTGAAAGTAAATATAACAGCGATTACCCGCCTAATGGGCGATGATAATGCGACTAATATTTCCCCACAATACTGGAATACGATTCCATTTCGATGATATGAACGTGTTTGTTCTGTCGGGTGCCGCAAGGATGTCCGTGGCGTGATTCCATTTCGAAGTGACGGCCAGTGGATGGAAGCAGCGTCAACATCGCTGCTGAAGGCGTTGAATGCCTGACGCTCGGCGGAAGTGGTGATTGTTGAACGAACGCCGACCGATGCTGTCGGTCTGTGCGGAGCTGATTCGTGAACCCAGCATTTATGAACATCAGTGCATTGAGATGCGTGCGTATGTCAATCGTGGTAGATCGCCGATCCCGTGATCGCTCGACGGCATGGTTCGCCAGACAATTCCCAACGCAGCTGGCTGTTGCATGCGCAACCACTGAAAATCTCGTCTTAAGATAAATAATTAGCACGCGCGCATGCCTACCCCGCACACACTGCGGCCCCATTCTTTAATCTGAAGTCTGGGAATGACGAGGTGGTTTCGCGAAGAGTCTGGACCCTTATTGTGATGACATTCTATTTTTGTCTGAAACTGTTTTCGGTAAAATATAGTTTGTTTCGAAGCAGTTACTCCCAACGCATGCGTACGCACGAAGCCGTATTCGGCTGACGCCCTATTTTACTACGGTTTCGTGTTTTGCTGGTTTGGACTGACTGTCTTGTTCATCGCATAACGCAACGTAAAATGGTGGGCCGTAATCTGAAATGTCGGCTTATTTGCGTAAAACGGCGGAAGCGACGTTTGACGTTCGGTATTGACTCGGAATCAGCGAACGCGACAACCATGCTAACTTCGTATCATTTCGTGAACGCTGATCTGGTATATCTTTCTTATAAACAGGCTGACATGGCTTTATATGGGCTGGAATTAATGATTGTCAGAAAGAACTGTTGCAAGTTTTATTTGCATGTTACAAGGCATGCCATCGGCCATCGATGACCTCTTCACGAGCATGCATGAGCCGGACAATACATTTATCGAGAATATTTATATAGCCATATGTGACGTGCGTTAAACTGTACGTCTTGATGCTGTGTTTATCTACATGTATGGTTGATATGTTACGCCATGGTCTGTTCATCACGCCGAATGGCAGTTTCTGTTACGCTATGAACGCGAACGTGAAGCTGCTGTGACTTTGACGGAACATTGCCGAAACCAATTCGGTCGCTTATCTGGTATGCTGTGCTTTATCGACGGGCTGCTCGTAATGATACTTATTATTTTGCGTCGTAGTGGTTGACGATAAACGACGACCAGTAATTCATCGTCATGAGCGCTTCATGATACGACGGTTTACCTGTGCGTAACTTCGTCGTGATACGCAATGATTTGTATGGTCACCGCAACCTATGGCGATGACCGTACCCGGCAATATTACTGTCGTTTGAAACGTGTTCCATGTTTGAAATGAGAGCATTCGCTATGATGACCGGCGATACGATATGTCGAATATTTTTGTTACATCACGACAGACCGACGTCTTGCTCGCGTTGTAATGATGAACGGTAATGCGCTTAATCAATACCGGTAGAAGAAGATGATACCGCCGCCGAGAATAATCTTCAACAATGTGCAAGGGATAAAATGCTCCAGCCTTCGATACCGAGCCATTAGACGCATTTACGCCGTCCGACCCGACGAACGACGAACGTTAATAACCTGTTGATACTGACTGGTGTACGCGGTGAAATAATGAAGCTGCTATGTTTTTCTGGCATAAATCTAAAACCGACGACCTGCCTGAGGCCGGAGATGAACCTTGAACATCTGGCGATGAAAGGCTCCACGAGTAATGACGACGCTGTTCGGGGCTTTAATGCGATGACAACAATTGACGGTGTGTTCAGTTAAAATAACCGCAATGTGAACGGTATAGATATTCTGATGAGCACTTTTCGCTTGACAACATATTACTGACAATGCAATCTTTTAAACTGTAATCTCGGCGGTACTGATGACTTGCCTTTCCGTATTAACCGGTGATCGGTTACTCAATGATGCATTCGATATAAAGTACCGTATGTATCCGTGATAACTTGTTCCCATTATTCAAATACTTCGAATATATCATGACTCATGACGATAGTGACTTCGAAGTTTCTTCGATTACATTCGGTTGACGGTACCGATGGCACCAGTTTACGTTACGAGTGAAGTATTTAACGTTTTACGTAAACATTTTCCAGCCAAAGTCGGCGTACTCAAAACGGCTTTAATCTGAAGCGGTATTGGGTATTCGCTGACCAGATTGCTGACATCACCGGCTTGTTAATGTTCGGTCCGGCAATACAGACGCATCAGGCCCAGTACATGGAAACATGGCATGGCACGACGAATCGAATGTGGTACATATTGGTTTAGTGACATTGACTTACTGTGCGCAGCGACCGCTGACGACAGTGAACTCTGTTATTGATTTTAGCGGTATGAATACGGCGCGACAACTAACTGAAACTCATTTATCTGCTTCGACGCAACATCTCCAACTTACCTGGGCGGTCATCGCTCTTAAACTGGGATGAACAGGAAATGTTCTCCAGAAACGACCGATCTCCCTGTTTCCATGTTTTGTCGTATACCGCTGTTCGTTCATTAATCCTGTTGAAAATTGTGCGATACAACTCGACGGATATACTGAACGACTCAGGCGAGCTTTAGGCGAAGCTGGCCACTACGCAAACCGTTGTAATCTTCAGGTCAACGTTCGGACTGAGCTGCAGTACCTACGGTATATCCGCAACGATAAACGCTGACGAGACCAGGCGAACCGCGAACGGGCCAGCGGCAGCTCTCTGCGGCTGTACGCCGGGCGATGTGGTCGTATGATACGATTACGCCGACGTCTGTTCGGTAGACATGCGATGATTCGGCTTAGATGGTGCGTCGGTTGCCACAGGCTTTGAAATCTGGCGATACGAACGTGTTTCTGTTCTGAAGGAAGGTCGTATTTTGTCGTGCGAGATGACGGGAATTTGAACGACATCGACCGGCGTTATTCGAACGCTGTGTTATGGAGGAACTCGTGAAGGTGCGAAGCATCGCATGATGGTGGTACCTGGTGAGAGTCACAATACTGTTCGAAACGATTCGGGAGGGCAGCAACGGTGTATACGTCGACAATATCGACCCGCGTCATACCATTTCTGCGTCAAAGAACTGGCATTTTCAGCATATTCTGCCGAACTGCGGACTCTACCGACATTATTGAAACGTATGCGGTGACCCGGCTCCCGCCAGTCTGATTTGACGCAATTGGTACCTTTCGGTTGGTCGGGGTTGAGCTATTCGTACCGAACTGTTATTATACTTCGGTCAATGTCGGTGACGCTTCATCGATCGTTGCGCTCAACTGTGCTACGTTATTACTGCTCATGTTGCGGGGTCTGAATGGATGCAAACGTTCGCGTAAATAATCTTGAAATTATTTATTAATTGATGATGTCGAATATTGCTGCAAATATCTATCTGGTCAATTCGTACTGATTTTGATAACGCTGGTATATTATTACGTCATGAACTCCGGTCTATAACGCCACTGGCGTTTTGGTGCGGAATATTCGAATAATCTTGCGATGGGGTGAATTTGGTTTATAATGTCACCCGACGGGCACATCATTTGTTTCAACGTTGAGGAATGGATCTCAACGTTGAGCAGATGACCAGGTTATTGCTATGGTTTTTGAACGACCGGGCTGTCGACGATGGAGATCAACGTTGAGTTTGACCGATTAAATCGAATTTACGTAATAATTTTTGGACTTGCGTGAATATCGACGATAATCAACGTTGAGAGATATTGAACATATTCAATGGTTGAGAATTGGACGTTTCTCGGATTTGTATCATGGTTTTTGATCAACGTTGGTTGTTTGTCAACGTTGAAGTGGGTTGTTCCGTGATTTATGTGGAATGATACCGCAATGAACTCGCGCTTCATCTTGAAACTTACGCTAAACAACGCCAAACTCACCGTCGGCTAAAACAAACGGTGTTCAAACGACCAAACGCCTGATAGCGGTTGAAATTCGCATTTATCGCACCAATGTTCATTTGAGATTTTTTGTCGGTTGAACGTATAATTCGGTAAGAAAGTATTCCAATTAAACGGAAACCATTTACTGTTGTATTGTTACCTTGTTCCCGGTGATAAATTTCGGTTGTTAGACAGGCAATAACACAATGCCATTACTGCCATGAAATCCAAAAGCACCTGAACAAAATGGTCGCTTTCATGAGAATCTTTATGGTACGGATACAATAATGTAAATCATCACGCATGACATCTGTGGTGATCTCTGTTGTTATGCAACGTATCATCTGCATATGGCTGACTGGTACGCACCATTTCAACATACGGTTTAACTTTCAAACACCAATTATCGGCTCTGCTAACTACTTGCACTCCCCTACTGTCGATGATACTTCGAAACGTTCTAACTTTCTTTCATCTGCTTTGGTGCATTCTCTGTTCATGGTGAAGTACATTCTGAAATTTTATGTTTAAACTTCATGAATAAGGATTATATGAATATTGTCTTA
This sequence comes from Haliotis rubra, assembly GCF_003918875.1. NCBI lineage: Eukaryota > Metazoa > Mollusca > Gastropoda > Lepetellida > Haliotidae > Haliotis > Haliotis rubra. The sequence goes on along the minus strand of NW_025765229.1, from coordinate 17,643 downwards.
AATATTCGAAGGTATTTGTTTATTGTCATTTTAACTTCGTTTCATAACTTTGACGTGGCTATATGAACTCAATACAAATATGACGTAACAAACATTATATTTACGAAAGGCAAACATTTTCAGAAACACAGTTGATTGAATATGGTGAACGATGCTGCGTGATATATGTCATGATGAAAATGCTGATGGCTTTTGCAGTCTTGTACATTGTAAAGCGCGCGTTTCTCGATAAATTCTTGACGTCAATTCGATTTGTGTTTAGAACTATCGGAAATGATATTTCAAATTATTAAGAGGTTATTTTACTACCGAAGGATCATGGGGTGACGACAGGCACACCGTTAAATGATGAAGGCTGGAGTAGTTGATGATTCACGGAATCGAAACAAGTCTGACAGTGAGGAGGTCTCCAGACGCCGATTTGTTGAAGCACTGAATGGTTTCTGAAACAATAATGAAGCTCTTCATGGTGAATGTTGTTATATATTATACTTCTTTGTCGTTGTACGCTCATCAAACTCGGCTAAATATTTCTTGTAATTCGTAAATGTTTACGCCAATGCTCTTGTAAGAACGGCCTCTCGTATAATGAATTATGATGATCAGCGTTATGCTGCGACATCGTGTGATTGGCGTTGACTTCGTCATGGACGGTTCGAAAATCCCCATAATTTTTGTCGGTCGGTCATGCTATGCGGATCGTGAACAATGAATATTGAGGATTAGATGCCGCTGCCGAAATGTCTGTCGTACCGCAATAATAGTTGAATCAACGTCTCTTGTCAATCTTTATCGAACGGACAAGCTGTGCTCGTGAAATAATCGCTGACGCGGAGACAACGAACGATGCATGACTCAATTCGAAATGACGAGGCGATTTATAAAATGACAGTAATGGTCACTGAAAATAACTCTGATTTAAACGCTACAATACACTTCTCTATTATACTCGATGAATGTTTAACAAGAGTTGCATGAATGCTGGGTATCAGCTGTGCCTGGCGCGGCATGTGGATGGCGCAGGAAGCCAGTATGTTTTGCGCAGCATGACCCGGGTGCGAGTAATGAGCTGCCGCTGACGTCGTATTCAGATACCCGCGGCTGACGAAGCTCCGGTATTGATAACCCCGGTATCCCAATATTAATCTTATGAAGCGGGCTCGATATAGCGACAACTACGACGTATGACGAAACAGGGGAACTCATTAAACTGCGTCTTCCGGGGAAATCGTGTCAGGCCTGTAATGTTGACAATATAGTGAGAGACCAAAGACGGCTATTAATAAGACGAGCATTATCACCGAGTATTCGAGCAGGAATGATAATTTATAGCGGCTTTTACGTGTGCTGAGCAGATGAAAGAAACTGTTGCCCTTAACGTTAACTTTCGCTTTGTGGTCGAAATTGCCCGGTACTCGAATGAACTCTTGCGGGAACTACATTGAAAACCGTATTTTTATTTCGGGGTGAAATGTTCCTTGCTGCAATGTAACATTTGTCTTTTGAAAGGCGTAGTCATCATCCTTCAAACTGGTGTGGAATGGTCGTGAGGTGCGGTTTTGTCGAGGATGGTGGTGACGTTGCGCGGCCTGCAGAGTTCAATAGTATCTGCAATTCGAGCAACTGGCGAACTTTCACGAACATTTTGATATTATTCTACATTATCGCCCCCAAACGAACAGTGTTCATAACAATACGATGCGTCCATAACGTGTCTATCGACATATTACCGCGGAGACCGTTCATAATGGCTTTGATGTTGTTTTATGGAGAGCATGTGCTGTGACATACCGGCCGACGCGCGGATAAAACATGGGCCTAATTCGGACTTTCTTTGCTGCTTTGGAAGCCTGCTGTTAACAACATTCCCGTTCGTGTACAATGAGAAGGGCATGCCTTGACAAACGCCGGCATGCCGTAATCGGTGAAATAGACGATATTGCGTTGACTTCGCCAGAAGTCGACTGACAACGATCATTGCCTTTGCGCGCGCGATATTGACGATAAACGATCGACATCATTTGTTTATTACGTTTTTGATGAGAATATCGAAGTAACAACATTTGAATGACTGATGACGCCTAAAAGTCACTGCGGTTATATTCCGTCCGTTGATCGATGTACTGATCAAACAATATGGTGCTGTCTGTCGCCCCAACTCGTTGTCTTTATGAAAACAATGTTCCGGCCGATGGTTAGCAAGTTGTACTATTACCAGTCCAGAATTGCCGAAGCCGTTTTGTTGGTTCTTACGTTGAGAACAACGTTGACAACTAAACGATCGTTTAACTTTGATGCATGGTAACGTTGAATCGGCGTTTATGGTTGATCGGCAAACAACAGAGCCAACGTTGATTCAACGTTGATTCGGCGTTGGTATTCTTGCTGAGTACTCTAAAGGTGTTTTAATGTCGCATTCATACCTGGTATTCTTAATCATTATGACTGGAAAACATGTCATGGTGGGTAAAGAGAACGCGCGTTAACTCATAATAATTAGGCTGCATTAACTTAAATTATTCGCGCTGATCTTACGTCGTACAGGGTTCGACACTGTACGTGATTGATGCGAATCTTTGCGCATTTCGATTCCAGTGCTATCGTGAATTACTTAACGGTTGCGAATGGAAGACCTGCTCTTTCGCATCTTCGACGAAAGTTGGCTGCCAATTTAACGAGTTAGGGCAGTTTAAACAAAGATGTGTAATCGAAGATAAACCTCGAGCCCATTAGCAGTTTGAACCGGCGAACGTGGTGTTTGGCAGTGGTGATCGTTATATACCAATCACCAATGATTATCGCGAAGCCTGGGTGTGACGTAACGACGTTATAAGACGTCATGAAACAAAAGAAATACATGTTCTTTCGCAGTCATGGACGACAATGCTTTAACTGGTGTCACTACCCTGAAGCGCATGCCCGTCATCTGAATCGCGTGGAGGACGGGTCAACCAACGTGAAGAGAGGCATCGCGTCGCGACGTGCGGAAATCTCAATATTCTGGTATAAAAGTTTCGAGAATTACCAGAGACACACTGTATTGAAACATTTTCAGGCAATTTGCGAGCAGGTACGCATGACGATTTTTAGGAGCCATTCACGGCAGAGCTTCAGTGATTTTTCTCTCGTCTTTGTGCGTAAGCGAAACATATGCGGCTGGTAACTGTTCTTAATCGGGCTGGCAGTTCAATGATGTTCGACAAATAATCTGTCTTTCAGCTTCAGATGCCTACTTTTCCCTTTATTACGTTTGAGAATCATCCATGATCCGTCGTATTACGACCAACTTACATTTCGCTGACACCATTGGCGAAATGGCGCGTAATAAAGTCGGCACCGGTCTTTGGCTTCTCTCTGCGCTTCGCTGATTGTTCGTAAAACGGTGGTAACCAGTATTTTGCTGGTCACCATTTGTTTTATTGGTTTGACAACGAAATGAACTGCGGAAAATTTCGTCGGAGACACTAGTCGAACGGCAACGAGCCTGATATTGACTGATGGTATTGCAAACGCTACGGAATATTCGGTATTTCGAAAAGTTTGAGGTGAGGAATCAACATTTCGCATCGAACGATCGAATCGTCGACCGATCCCTGATGCTGTACTGCCAGACGTAATGACATTCGGAAGTTGTGATTGATGATCATTATACGGCAATCGGTAAGGAAGATGAACGGCTTAACTTTTCGCCGGATATATAACTCTGATCTGATACCCTATTTCCGGAATTTCGAATACGTTAGCAGCTAACGAACCGTATATTGTTTCCGCATGACCATTCTTCGACGAAGCTTTGGAAAACGTGCTTTCGCGAAATTTGGCGAAACCAATCGCTTTGTTTTGAAATTCATTTTTGAACCAATGATGCGTGTCTGCTTCGATAAAAGAGGTCACTTTCTTCGGGGATGATGATGTCTGTTGAACTGAAGGAATTCCAATTCTGTCGGTGGCTGTTAGTTCTCGGCGAAGTCAATGTTGATTGGAAAGCAGAATGTCATTACTGTGCTGGACGAAAATGAAACGCCAGTATGGTGGAATTGATTTTTACGCCGCTCGGCAATATTCCAGCCTTCGACGTCTCTGTAAATAATCGGTCGCGGATGTTTAATCCGGTGAATCGGCAACGATACTGCCGATTGAACCGATGGGCAATGTGTCATCTGATCACTCTTTGTTTCAATGCGCGACATGGTTACAGCTGAACCGGACGTAAAATATGATAATGCTTTATATGAGGGTATGCTATTCGACACTTTTCATGCCGGGTATTGGGTTTGATCAACTGGATGGAGGTATATTGAATTAAAGTGAACGGGTTCATCGGGTCATTTCTTGAACTTGCGTGAGCAATCAAATTCTGCCGAGCCAGCGCACGGTGGTTTCAAACGAATGATTCGTATTGCGTATGAAAGTCTATTGCTAACAAATGAATATTGGCCAGTGGGTAAATATTCCGAAAATATAACGACAACACGACTGCATTTTTTAATTGTTTTCGAGTTTACGGAACTTTGAGGATAGAGACAACGCTGTCTGACGTTCTCGCGCTCCCGAACTGTTGTCATCTAACTTGTCATGAACTGGCTGATCTTTAATGATGTTGTTCGGTTTAAGCTGCATGTTTAATCATTGAGGACCGTTGCTGCACTGCAACCTTCAATGGCAGAACTTGGATTCGTACATCAATGACATACTTTGTTTAATGGCTATTTCAAACATCGAACTGGCGATGACCGAATCTTTCACCCTTCTCTTCGCGAATATGGAACATCAAACACTCATATATTGAGGTTTCTCCTCGAGGTAACGGTATAAAATCAATGTCGATGATAGTTGAAATGTGGCTTATAAGTGGTTATTTATTGTTATCGTTTATATGGTGGCGTTGAACTTGCGTCAACGAAGTTACTCAAAATCGGTGTTGAATATTTTTCCGGTCGAGTCTATAAATTTATGACCTGTTAATCGCTTCGGTTCGGGCTTCAATAAAATGAACATCCGCCGTATTTGAACGCGAAGACGACACAAACGTCAGCATATTTCGATGCGTAAGGAATTTGGTATTATAAAGCCATTAATGAACTTGCGTATCGATCTCATCTTGAAGTCATTGACTGAACTTCCGATATTCGCTTAATGTTGTCGTAGCTTTTGGTGTTGATGAAGGTTGGAAAGTTTTATGTCTGGGCGGAATACCGGCAGTAACTCCCCCATAACGTTCATGATATTTCATAAATCGGGGTAAGGAGCGACGGGGAGCGTTTCTCCTGCTGAAGTTCAATCTACAACACCATATTTTAATTTCATTTTGATTTTGGTAACGTTTGCGGTGGCCCTCGCGTTTTGCGAGCCGTTTTGCAGCCGCGGCGAGTCGCGCAGCGGAACTGATACCGTTAGCGACTTTGTCTAACATATTGAACTAGTGACATCTGTGTTTGTTAAATGCGGTGACATCTCGCCTTCATCTGAAAACTATGTCATATCACTGATTGTGATGAATATTATCTTAATCTAATGACATCAACACTGAACGGAGTTACGCGTTCGAACGAAAACTCGAACGAATCTTTGCATTTGACATGTCGAAGAATGAAGTCCCTTCTGCTGCATATCATAATAATCTCCGCAGGTATTCGGTGCATCGTTCTTCATCGTTATTTTCGTAGTTGATCGCCAGGCTGCCAAAAACGACAAATTCAACTATTGGCGTGTCTTGTTTTGTCATGAGGAATACACTATTGCAATGCAGATATTATCTTGTAGTCGGTGATGAAACGTCGACGTTCGATGATTTTTATGCGTTTCGGTAATCTGTTATTAACCCATATCATTGCGAAAAGCTACAGAAGTTTGAAGTCATTGATAAATTAACCTTGGTGTTTTCGGATAATGGAATCATATAACGTCATTCGCTTTATTGTTTACAACAGCAATCCGCGCCAGTCGTTATTGCGTAAATTTCGTACGATTTCTGGAGGAAGGGCAGTGTCGCTCGTAAGATCTTTCGGATATTTATTTCGGAAGCGAAGAGTACGGTGCTGGTGAATGAACTATGATTCTGAGAGCATGGCTCGTATGAATGCGGAATTAGCAAATTTTATTCGAGATCCGCATGTTGAAATCGTACGAAATTTGAACAATCGCGAGTCACTGGAAAGATTTTTATTGGTGAATATCGGCGTATTGCGAAAATTGGACCTCTATCGTTCGAATATAGATTTTTCGTAACGACAACGGTGAATACGGTATTACGACATTTGCCGATTTCGTGCGAACAATAGACTGGAACGACATCATGACCGACGCATTTTCGATGGCTGAAAAGAGTTGTTGCGGTATCGCTTGACCTGAAGACGACGAAAACGTTGACCATTTGTAACGTAATCGTCGGATAAAGACCGTGCGAGGTAACTGGTACTGTAAAATCCCCAAATGATCCCCAAACGACGATCACCGTTGTTAACTTATCTACGCCAGCACCGGTTTTCCGCCATTGTGCAAATTACGACGAAAAACCAGTGCTTGTTAACAATTTACCACTAGTTACAGATTGTATTATTGATATTCAGTTGTTTGCGTCCTTCGTCGACGATTTTATAATGAAACATCTATTCCCATTCAATGTCGCCTTATGACTACTGTCGCGACATGAATGCCGATGTGATGGATTATGCCTCGCTCACCATCGAACAAATAAGCAAAGAGATTATGTATTACGGTAGATTGCGTGAATGTGCAGCATCAAAAGATATTCGCGACATTCACACACGGGATCCGTAACAAACAATACGAATTCGGTATATTCCGGCTGAGAGAATTGAGTGCGACAGAACGGCGAAAGTCGTTGAAACCTGCAAATCTCTCTTCGGCTCAAGTTATTACACACCGTCGAACACGGCATCGGCTCGAACTATTGTCAGGCCAATTCCCCAGAGAGCAGCAACCACTCATGACGAGGAAATGCTGCGGAGTCAATAATATGTCAGTTTCGGCGTTTCATTTTGTGCCTCGACGATCACGGGTCTACCCGATATGCATTATATCGAAAACGAAAATTACCTTTTGAAACTGTTTTAATAAACGACCAGGCGAAACACTTCGAAATGGTATGAACTTCGTGCATTTATTACGGTAATATACGGTTTTGCGCGGTGATTACATTCCATTTATTCAGTCACGTTGTTGCGTCTTTATTGACGCCGAAACGATGAGCAGTATGAATTTCTTTCAGCGACTTCAAACGAAACACGTATTAAAACGGTCATATACAAAGTGAGAGAGTACTGACAACTGACGTATTCGAAAGCGATGACTGGTGCGACGCAACATAAATATACATCACAGTTGTTGCAGAAACGAGATGAACATCTTCCTTTCCACGGATGTTACCGTATCTCTCGTGAATGTCGGGTTGATGCTCGAACAACCAGCTCATGGTGACCCGGTCATGAAATGGTAATATTAATGACCAAACCGATGGTTGATAACGCTTTCGAGCGATTGATGATTATGTTTGTTTTGCGATCTCCGCGAAGTAATGAAGTAGAACTGAAGCTGGCCCTCATCAGAACATACGGAAAACAACTATGAGGCTGAGAGACAAACGATACGCCGTTAAAATTCTGCCGGCTGTTCGATTTCGACACATGGTACGTTAACTATGGTATTCCGTGTTGTTACAAATATGCTACGCTGGTCGTTGTCTTGGCAGATGTTGTTTGCTGAGTCGAAGTCACGGGCGAACAACCTATTATCGGTGGTCACAAAATATTTATGTTGCATGTTCAATCACAATTACAATTTTCGCGTATTATACTGACCGGGCACCGGGTGGTATCGTGATAGAACAAATAAATCGCTGGTCGGCTTTCGGCGGGAATCGATATTAACTGACAATTGCTGAACGCTTGAATACGCACGGTCATGGTCTTCGTGGTCGTGTCTGCGACTGGACAAACGATGCGAGGACGCAGCGATGTCATCGCTTTCCTTATCTGGCAGCGACGGTATATCCCCGTCTGTTTTTGAGCCCGTAGATGCGCGTGGATTCGCTTAACGTCCCGAAACGTCGAAGGAATGATACCCGTCATAATGGGGCGTTTGTCGGCTGATTGTCGGGCTGAACTATCTGGTAATATGACGCTATAACAGCCGTTGTGTTCGCATTTTTATATTGTTATGGAATTTGAGTTATCAAATATTCGTAAAAATCTTCGCAACGTTCCGACGAGTATTTGATATTGAAAATCTTCGACGTGAATTCGTGCTTTCTCTCTTGTTTCGGTCCTCTCGTTTCGTGTTTAATGATCACTTTGACAGAAACTTTGTCGTTTCAGCGTTGCATCATTTCCTTCATTTTCACGGGCGTTACTGGGCGTTCGAAACCGTGTTACTTGCGGCATTTCTCATATATGCTGAACTTGCCAGATTTGTACGCTGATCGAGCTTCGAGGTTGTTACATATGCACGCATCTACAGGTGCCAAACGTTATTTGTATGGAAACTGGAAACTGAAACCGCTACCAATGATGACAATGTCGGTACGATGGCTGCAGTATTATTGCGTAGCTGAAGACTGGTGAGACTATGAATGCGCGGACGTTTGCTTCGAACTATAAGTGTGATCGACAAAGAGACTTTCTTTAACATCTGGGATGAAGAACGGTATGGTCATACCCATGATTACATTGATTGACATGCTGTCGAATGAAACGGTGATAATATGATGATGATAAATACGATCTTATGACATCCAGCTGCCTATGCTGCAACAACTGAAACGCGTTGGAGAAGACAATCGTCAAATCTTCGTTTTACGTAACATAATGCTTCTGTATCGACGAAATTCGACCGGCATATGTTCTTTATGTCCGTCGAGGCATTAAAGGCGACCCGGAATTTGTTTCTTTTAAGGGTATTTTGTTGCGATTAAAGGAGTCTGCTGATGACGTCGAAATGGCGATGATTACGTGTGCTATCTATAATGTTCAATGCCAGCAGACAAAACAACTTCGAAGTTACAAGCCATTGATAAACTGATGACGTAGTGGTTTTCGTAATCATCGAAAACAATGGTCGTTGGTACGACATCTTGTTGAAGTGATGGTTTGGAATAACTTCGGTATGGTGAAATGAAGCATTCAGAAGTAAAGCTGAGGTAGTGAGTTTTGGCTGATATGGTCAGTGATGGTTGGAATGCATCTTGAAACCGGCGGCAATTATGCCTCTTATGATGACGGCTTACTGATACTGGAATAAATCTGGCTTGTCGGGTAACGAGTGTACGCACCTGCAAATTATATTTCTTGAAGGAATACACCTAAAGATCGTCATTTTCACTGCATCGAAGAAGGTAGGACTCTGTTGAATATACAGTTATGGCATCGACGTCCTTCTTTCTACGGGCTGTAACACTGTTACTCAACATTCTGTCGGGTAACGAATACCAATCTGAAATATAACGCATCTGATCCCTCACTAATATGGTTGATGACTAGGGTAAAGGCATTGTCGTCGCCAGCATTACTCCACGTAACGCAATATTGAAGCCCATTTCGAATGTCCCCGTCGTAATTATTGCCCCAAAGCGACGTAAACTTCAAACTCGCTTCACTTCACTCACTATGTGTAACTTTCTTACGTACGTTGACATTATGACGCTGCGTTCGATACGATGATGCGGGTGTTGGTTCTTTATTCCCTCGTGTGACGAACGTTGATCACTTATGTCTGACCCAGCTGATAACCATTAATCGTTTCAAATGGTATTTGCGGGTACAGTATTGATGAAACCCATTTCTGACCGATACACTGGTGTTGTGCTGGTTGTGCGGTGGCAAAATCTTTTCCTTTCTTTCGTTCGCTCGCTTTCATGAAACAGTCTGGACCAATCGTGACCATATTGAGACCATTAGCTGATGAAATTCGGGACGATACCGTAACGGTATTGTTATTCTGTTCTTGTTTTATTGAGTAATGGTGCTCTTAACTGAATCAAAATCACGCTCAAACAAACTCTAATCTTAACGGGGCATAGATGACTGGTGACTGAATTGGGCTCCGGCAGGTGAATGAATTATAACAAAACAATGATTTGAACGAACCTCAGTTCCGTCATGAAAGAACTGTGACGATGTGCTGAAGTCTTATGTTCTATGAACGAATGAAAGAATCGAAAATGGCTGACAATATAATAAATTGCAAGGCGAACGAATGGCCCGACTACCCTACGATGAAAATATTCGTCTTCGCGACGATATCGATCCGTACCCATATTGCGTTGTTCTGAACTCGATTTTTAAAGGCGTAATGAGCATATATTCTAATGACTTATTTTCTGGTAAATTATTTGTTTTGATCACGATATTGACATTATGGAAGTATTGAACTTATTCGCTTTCCTTGCTGCTTCGTCTTTGCTCACTACGCTAAACATTTGAGTCGTCGCTTCTGCATCGAAGAGTTTGGATAGCGAGAGAGCGCTCTATGCCAATATGTATGGTTGCATCGCCGCTGACTTGAGGATCGGCGGCAATAGCGAATCGGTTTTATCGAGATGTCATCAATGGCATGTAATATCTACGTAATGTTCCGGTTACTGATATCAATGTTTGACCAAATGAATTCGGCTGACTCGACCCGATGATTTTATCATGTTTCCTTGATAATCTTTCGGCTCTACGAGCTATTTTGTACATCGGTTAAATAAATAGTACCTTTAACGACGTAGATGATACGAACGGTTATACGAAATGAATATATTTAATGAATAAACATTTGATGAAACGCTATTGAAGCGTCACCGTCTTTCAACCTTCGGTCGCGAGATGGCAATACGTCGGTGGTAAAGAGCGAACTGTATTCTAAATGAAGCTTAAACGTTAGTACGTATTGAGGGCTGTTCTGCTGGAGCGCTAATACGATGATGAATAATGAATACGCCGGCGTCTGGGGAATTCGTGTCCTGAAAATCAGTGTTAATGTTAATAGCTGTTATTATGTTCGAAGATGAACGGCGTAATAATGTATTGACACTAATTATTCGATTTGTGCACAACCCGTTTATTTGGGACATCGGAACAACCCGGGACAATGATTGTTGAAATGTATTTTCTACGTATAATTGATGAATATTGAACGTCGGCTGCTTCGATAAACAAATGAAGGTTTGGTAACAGTACGTGAACAAATACGCCACGGGCGGGTTGTATCCATGGACGCGAACGGTTAACGGCGTTTTATGTTATACGCCGGTGTCGGTTGAGTCGATGAGAGTCAATGACGAGGACATCGTCATGACGTTGATGAACGTTTTCTTGACTGCTTCGCGGACTGCCATACGCTGCTTACGACTTGATTTATTGGTCCATGGTGTCGCCGACACTGCAGGTGTGGGGCATATCTTCACTTACTGGCATCGGCGAGGATTTCACTGACCTGAAGTCGATGCTGACCGCAGTTGTGGTCACTATCGGACCGATGGAAGGTGTCTTGCCAAATCAATGTTCAATGTTATTGTTAGTCGGTACTTATTATTGATAGTACACTTTTCGTCGCTTTGTCATCGGCTGGTTTCTTCCTCACTGGTACTACCGAGTCACTGCTATCGAACGGGTGCCTGTCCATCTTTCCGGTTGCTATGGAAGCGGTCGAAGTTAATTATAACGCATGTTACTCGTAATATTCTGTCCACATATTCTCCTGTTTCATCAACATCGGTGATACAACTATTTACTGAAACGTGAATTGATCACCTGGAAGAAAGAATTGCATTCGTCGTATAACAACGTGGATACTGAGCTTTTGTTGATGAGTTCTGCTTTCCATATGTGTTTGGGTTGGTTTTGTGAACGCCAATGCTTTCTGTTCGAACGATTATTGGCGAGTTGCGAACGCTGGTACCTTCTTGGCTCGAATCAATGTCTGTGCAGTGAAAATGGTGGACGACATTTATTGATGATCGTGATTCGGTTGCAACTGACCCTCTTCCGGCTGTATCCGTATGCTTCGATTCGAAGCATAATATTACGTTTATTCGACTTATTGACTTCTGATTCGTTGATATTTCGATTGCGATCGATATACTGTACGCCGATATTGGTTTCGCAAATCTCTGTGGTGAGGACTCCGCACCGTCGGTTCATTTGATATGTCGGTCGGGCGGGCGCCCCTTGACGCAACGGCACGATGAACCAACGAAACCGGCGTCGTCGACCGTACCCGGTATTTGACCGAGCACGAGGTAATCATGTGACATCCCAAAGTCGGGTTGGCTCTAACCGGCTCGAAGCTCACGTCATATAGGCAACGGACGTCAGTCAAACCTCGAGACGGTACGCACTGTTTATTTGTGGTCCGCCTGAACGTCTGAAATTAATCGGGAGTCGAAGACCACTTTACAAAATTATCGGATGACGTCGGTCGAAGTGGCGATGGTGAACGGACCGGCGTCGGTCAATGACGTAGTACCGAACGCGTCATCATGTTTGGGGCGGTAACCGGCAGGCGACTGGCGATAGATATTGCCGACATAGCACGACATTCGACTGCGGAAGAAACGAGCCAGTACCGGGCTGGATAAACATCGGCCATGGCTGGGGTATATGTATTGGCAACATCGTGATGTCGCGGGTCGGTGGAAGGACGGGAAGCCGGACGAATGGTTTACGTGAACGGTGCTGAATACTGAGCAGGTCGAAACCAAGCGCATCGTGAGCATGGTACATACGTTGCGCAGGTATCATTAACGACGAAGTGATTCGAAGCGTTATGTTGACGTTGAAACCACGGGCAAGAGCGACGACTCGATGGAGACTCATTGCGTCTGTCTGGTGATGATGAACTGGCTGATTTTGTGGTCGATCGCTTCAGTAAACGAGCTTTACTGTGACGGTTATTCGCCCTTGATGGTGTTTGCGTGACGTAATTTCACGCATCAATGAAATGTTCCAGATCATTATGTAACGGAGTAGTGACCGCTGGCGACTTTGTCGTCGGCAACTGTTCGGTGGTATTCTTTGATGATTGCTGACGGGCGTGTTGGAGCCCTCTTTGGGCGAACGTGACAACGGCTTGTTCGTTAATGATGGACATTTTTTTCGGGTTCGGAAACATGATTTGGTCTTATCCACAGTTTTGACCAAAACTGTGATGTCGAGTATTGTTCATTCTGAAACATATGATGCGTATATATGTTTGTGCGGTTTCTGTATGATGACGACTTGGCGTGGTTTAGCCCTGTCGCCATCATCGGTTTATGATTGCGTTATGATGATATTCTTTGTGAAGCGAGCTGCGACCGATTTGGATGGAAATCACCGGCGCAGTATTCTCAATCAATGCTTCTTCGAAGCGTTTGAGACGACATCATATGGTCGGTGTCGAATGATTTCTTGTGGTGCTTTCAATTCTACTTGATATGGTTTCTGTTCTTTGATCCGCTAGATGATTAATATGATTCGAGAGGTACGATCGATAAACGACCTTACTGTCGGTTTGATGACCGACTTTGTGATACCTCTTATTTATATCGTTATCGTTAACTTGAAATGAAGTATTATTGGTCGATGACGTGGTGTGTGCACCATATGGTGGGTTGTGAACATTTATATTGTTAGAAGACAAACGGTTCATGTTTGTTGTTAACCAGGAGCTCGTGATATTCCCGACTTTATGACGGTGTCGGTATGCACCTATCCAGTGATCAACGTAATCGACAACGAGCAATACGATGACGTATTGATCACCAGTCGGCGGCCCTGACAATCCGTAACCTCATACGACAAGCATGAGTTGTGGTCAAATCTAACGGTGTTTGCATGTATGTTGTTTACTGGAAACGATTCTGTTTGTAATTTAGTTTGACATGAAGATATTGAGACGTGAAACTTCATCGGTGTTGCGTTTACTGCTGTACTATCGTGTGGTTGGTAACATTGTTGTGCTATTCGAATCATGCACTATTGATGTTTGACTGTTAACGTGTTAGCTACGGAGCTTTCCTGTAGCGATATTGGCCTTTTTAATAACTTTTAACGCCTGCCAATAATGTTTGGTCATGCACCATCGTGTTGATAACTATTAATTGACTTGCCCCAATTAATTCTTCTGATGGGCATATGAAATTATTTGTGGGTTTTGATCGAAGAGTGGAATATCGGCGCTGTTTTCAGATAACCCTGTGTTTTTAATAACTTTAACAGAGAACATCGATCTTGATACTAATATTTTGAAGTACGTCGATAAAACAATTTAGAAACATGGTGGAAGTCGAATGAACACTGCGATAGGACGTCAATTACTGGCGTCTATTAACGTTCTAATGTCGTGCAATACTGGAATAACATATTTATTTAGCGATAAAGCTTCAGCTTTCTGGGTAAAATACTGGATGAACGATTGTTTTCAACGCCCTGAATGGGGCTGTATGGCACTGTTTGCTATTCGTGATAGTGAGCTTTGCCGCCTGGCTATTCGCCAACTGCGGTTATGGACTATTTGTTACGCAAGAAATTTTAGTAATGCTACCGATGGCGAAATGGTTCTGGCTGGACCAAATGGTACTGACTATTGACTCCCGAATGTTGGCAAAGGCTGAAATGTTGATCTGCCTTGAAATTTACTGGTGTCTTTATATTCTTCTTCCTGAAATTTGTTGATGATCTTGAACTGTTGCGAACCAACTACCTGAACGCTTCATTGTTCCGTTACCATTTAACAAGAATCTGTGTCTTCCTGCGGCGAGAACACCATTTTCGGGAAAACCATGATATGACTTTTCTTGTGGGCTGCGATATGGGATCCTGGTAATGACCGCTCTGACTCAAACGTTTTCTGGAACGTTATTAGTTGCTTCAATAAAGACGTCATATTTTGTGTACCAGTCGGTGAAATTGATTAAATGTTAGTTAAGTATAGATTGATGTTGAACGAGATATCGACATCGATGGTGAAGCGATGATAAGGTGGGGTGCGTTTTCCTTTTCTGGTTATCACAGATGAGTTCGCAATTGTTTCCATTGTTTTCGTAATTGTCTGTGATGCCATATTTTGATAATCGATGGCGCTGTATCTCTGCCCTGATATGAAACGTTTCGACGAATACTGACTTTTGTTCAAATTCCGGACCAGAACGGCATATTCGGGGCTATAACGATGACCAATAGGCCCATAATAACGTATGCGGTCCCGGATATGACTATGGACTTAACTACATTGGCAGAGAAGTGGGGATGATGTCGTATTCTTATCATGTATTGAAAGTCCTGGCGACACTCATTGCGGATGAATTTAACATCGCCATGCTGAAAATCTTCTGATTGTCGGATCTGACTCAATGTTGGTAACGACCTTTAAAAAATTATGTTTGCAGTTTTAATCAAAACGGTCATCGAACATTCGGTTCGTCGCGTGAAAATCGACAATTTTGTTGATATGCGGGCAGAAGGTGTATTAACTTGTCTCTCTGATGTTGGTTATGTCGACAGTGCGCTGTTTACTACGATCATTTATGGAAACGTGTTGCGCGACGACGTGAATGTGATGGTATACTGTTTAATTAGTGGCATTCATGATACACTGTTAACAAACGTACGTCTGGTTGAACAACCATAACGGTTCGCTATTGCGGGCTACCATTATACGATGTTTCAAACGCGATGAATATACGGTATATTGTTGTAGATGTTGTCAATCACCTGACTGTATGAACTTTGATAGTATTGACGATTAGGCTGGCTGTTGGAGATATGTTAGATTCTGTCCATTTCGACCAGATGTTACTGATTACGGTATTTCACCGGTGGTGTTACTGTTTAATGTGGTCTCTGACATAAGCGCTTCGTCTCCGGCAACAAATACATGTCTCGAACTGGGCAGGAGCTAAACGTGCTTTCTGTTGGAATTGGATGAATCGCGGGCCGGTTGGTCGGTGAAGCGTGAAGATTTCAAACTATTCCTTTAGAACTATCGAAATTCTGTCTAACATTCATCTAATTTCCAAACTTGCAATAACGCCGATTCCGTAACCGGTAAAATCGAACTTTCTAGATCACGGAAGGTACTGGCGCTAATCGCGTAAGGAAAATTGTCAATGAATTGGTAAAGACACTGTTAACTGCGGCATGAACTGTCTATACGAAAACCACTGTTTATTCAATATGATAATGTGACACCCACAAAAGGCTGGATTTCTTCATAATCTTAACCACGCATTTCTGACCTTTTGACGATGTTACTGTACTCTGACTTTGGCTGCTACTAATCGTCTGATGACTGTTGAGTTACGCGAAATTTGATGGCGGACAACCATTCGTTTACATTTTTGCGAGGTTGAAAATTCGGAAATTGACAGTAGTACTTGACTGATGATCTCGAAACCACGGAAGAAGAATGAATAACGAATCGACCTACGACACAGCAACCTGTACTGTTGTTTTTATGACCGGCAGTTTCATTATGTTCGCATGCCTCCCATAATGCGTTTGAAAACGAACAGTCTTTATTAGCGCATGTGACTAACGAAGTTCACTGAACATTATTCATCGTTGGGACACAATTGTGACCAACTTCTTTAAAGTGCGAACATAACGACGAACTGAACTGAAAGGCGAAGGAGACTATAAATGATTCAATTTTGACATTTGATGCAACAGTTTTATGTTAGCAATGACGTTTCACTGACCGTACCATCGCAATTTCAAATCTAAACGAGCTCTTACTGTTGCCGGTGGATATTACGAACGTTTAACGCAAATGAATGATTATTTACAGGCTTTCACGGTATATGTTAGATATTTGTTTATGTTCGGGCGTGGCTATTGTATTGATTTTGAATGTTTTTATGAAGGTTTTGATTATGATGTTCCCAACTGGTGGTGGAGGAAGAATCGATGATATTGACATTATGTATATGTTTTCAGCATTTCCATTCGCGTCTATTGATATTGGTCGGTGATGGCCGAACGGCGCACGGTGCGGCGAAGATGTATATGTGCGCGGTGGCGATGATATCAGACGCGTCATTCGAAATTGACTGCCGTCTGTTTTATTGACCAATCGAAATTCGGCATGATCCTTTTGGACTTGTGTTACTCTTGTATATCAATTCGTTGTACGTAAAGCTCGCTGTTTATCGGTGGCTGATAAGGAGAACTTCGGTGAATGGTCTTCCATTTTGAAGACGGCAACAAGAGACTAATCTGGAAGTTATATTTCTATTGCACAAAGGCCGGTTTCTATTAAAGGCGACCCTTGGCCGGCATTCGTTTCAAATAGTATTCGATAGCTATACCGGTGTACCGATGAGTCCTGACGATATTCAAAAGACGTCATGCGTGTCGCAACGGAAACCTGGTGTTAACCGTATTGACCGATACGACTTCTGTTCGGCCATTCTTCCTTCCGGGTGCTGCCGCGTGAAGTTCTCTGTTATTCGCTACGGCTGGGCGACTGGTCGAATGGTATACATTAAACGCTTCTGATACGTTCGCGAAAGAAACTCTAGTCGACGATGACGGTTGTGTTAGCCCTCAACGACTGTATTGATAGTTTCCGGAGGACTGGAACGTGATGGTTGGTTCAATCCCCGTGAGCGCTGACCAACCTGAAGCCCTGCTATTCGAACAACAATAACGAAAAAAAAGA